>NC_030416.2:32181567-32226567 GCF_001660625.3 Ictalurus punctatus
AGTCGTAGTAATGGTACTAGTAGTAGTAGTAGTAGTAGTAGTAGTAGTAGTGGTAGTAGTAGTGGTAGAAGTAGTAGTAGTAGTGGTAGTAGTGATAGTAGTAGTAGTAGTGGTGGTAGTAGTAGTAGTAGTAGTAGTAGTAGTAGTAGTGGTACTAGTAGTAGTATTAGTGGTAGTAGTGGTAGTAGTAGTAGTAGTAGTAGTAGTAGTAGTAGTGGTAGTAGTAGTAGTGGTAGTAGCAGTAGTAGTAGTAGTAGTAGTAGTAGTGGTACTAGTAGTAGTAGTAGTGGTAGTAGTAGTAGTAGTAGTAGTGGTAGTAGTGGTAGTAGTAGTAGTAGTAGTAGTAGTAGTAGTAGTAGTAGTAGTAGTAGTAGTGGTAGTAGTAGTAGTGGTAGTAGTAGTGGTAGTAGTAGTAGTGGTAGTAGCAGTAGTAGTAGTAGTAGTAGTAGTAGTGGTACTAGTAGTAGTAGTAGTGGTAGTAGTAGTAGTAGTAGTAGTGGTAGTAGTGGTAGTAGTAGTAGTAGTAGTAGTAGTAGTAGTAGTGGTAGTAGTAGTGGTAGTAGTAGTAGTAGTAGTGGTGGTAGTAGTAGTAGTAGTAGTAGTAGTAGTAGTAGTAGTGGTAGTAGTAGTAGTAGTAGTAGTAGTAGTAGTGGTGGTAGTAGTAGTAGTAGTAGTAGTAGTGGTAGTAGTAGTAGTAGTAGTAGTGGTAGTAGTGGTAGTAGTAGTAGTAGTAGTAGTAGTAGTAGTAGTAGTGGTAGTAGTAGTGGTAGTAGTAGTAGTAGTAGTGGTGGTAGTAGTAGTAGTAGTAGTAGTAGTAGTAGTAGTGGTGGTAGTAGTAGTAGTAGTGGTAGTAGTAGTAGTAGTAATGGTACTAGTAGTAGTAGTAGTAGTAGTAGTGGTAGTAGTGATAGTAGTAGTAGTAGTGGTGGTAGTAGTAGTAGTAGTAGTAGTAGTAGTAGTAGTGGTGGTAGTAGTAGTAGTGGTAGTAGTAGTAGTAGTGGTAGTAGTAGTAGTAGTGGTGGTAGTAGTAGTAGTAGTGGTAGTAGTAGTAGTAGTTGTTGTCGTCGTGGTAATATTACTTTGCATATAATAATAAGCATGTTAAAATGAATAATATTTTTAAATTTATATTTGACTTTTTTTTTCAGCCTTTTTTCTTGTTTTTATTACCTTACATTTCATGGTTCACCCACCTAAACCCAGCATGAAGCTAAATTAATTGATATCTCTTTTCCCATTCAAGTGAACTGGCTTTTATTTTTCAGCAGGCGAATTTTATTCATATTTGGTCTGACCACTGTTTGAGGTAGATTATTTTGGGAAATGTTTCTGCATCCTCCGCTCAAAGCTTCCAACACTATAAAGTCCATGAGTTCAAATCAAACTTTTGATTTTCATTCGAATAAATCACACGGAAGTTAATGCGAATATTTTAATCCCGTCATTTTGCCTTAAACACTTGAGTCTGAGCTCAACATATGTTGGGCCACTTAACCATACTTGTAGGAGTGGAACTACTTCAGCAGCCAGAGACGCTCACAAACACAAGAGCCTGCTCAAGGAGGGCAAATACAAACTCAACAGAGAGAGAGAGAGAGAGAGAGAGAGAGAGAGAGAGAGAGAGAGAGAGAGAGAGTATAGGAGGGTGAAGTGGGTGAAAAGGGTTAAAGGTCAAAGTGAGCTGCTTCCAATCAGTGTTGTTTAAGCAGCTGCCCGGCCGGAGCTAGGCCACTTGACAACATAACACACTGTGCAGCCTTTTAGCTGAATGGATGGATGGAAGAATGGAAGGAGGAAGGAACGGAGGAAAGAGAGAGGAATGTAGTGAGGAAGGACACCAATTAGCAGGAATCTGTAAACACCATGGACATTAAATGATGACATTTTAAAAAGTATCACTTGGATTATTTACATTTTATTGAATTTCATTCATGTATTTGTGAGACAAAGTATGAACACTGACCCCACCTCGAACATTATTTAGCAGAATCCTTATAATGAAACATACATCAGTGAATGACGAACTATAAACTTATTGATCAGAATGCTAAAGCATTTGCAAATTTACTGTGTAAGCAATACACTTTGGGGACGTTTTGGGAAAATAATCAACAACGCGATGGTGTTTTTCGGCCTAACATGAATGGAGTAACTCTTAGCATCCAGATGTTGATTATTTCCCTACAGCCGCTTGTTCTGAACTGTTCTGTCTAATACAAGAGAAATTTTCTGACATTAACAATTTTTTTGATCAATTAATGAATGTCACGTCGTACTTTTTATCTGTTTAGAGTTACATTTAATGTTGTGAAATGTCTGCAAAACAATCCCTGTTGTCACACTTTTTTTCTCTCTCTTGAAGTTGATACGATAAAGAGACTCCTTCCGAAAACCCTAAATAATCATCTCCTGACAGAAAACTTCTAATATCCTATCCACAAAATACACGTTTTAAATCTGTTGAGGTCTCCCGAGCAAGTCCCTGTGTATGTTCTTACTATGGAACTGATAAAAACAAGTATAAAAACAAGTGTATTGATAAAAAGGTTGCAGCTGGGACTACTGTCAGAGCTGCTGTTGTAGAAAATTAATCAGCAACTTCTGCCCAATCAGATTTGAGAATTCACCAACAATGTGGTATAATTCGTTTTAATGAGATAATAATGGTGCGAGAATTATTCATGTAAGAAAAAAAAAAATCCCCATTTAAATGAATATGTTGGCCTACATCTGTGACATGGAGATGATTGCTTTCCAAATGAGCAGAAGGAGAAAAATAAGACAAGTCACATATTTTATTCACAGTTGCAATTCAGCTTCCCTAAAGTTGTAATCTTCCGTGTCCCATAAGCCTGGATAAATAGGCCTCATTTGCATTGAAAAGACATCAAGACTGACAGCAATTTAAGAATTAAGCTGAGAGGATTGGATAAGTGTTAGGAGCTGCCCAGCTCGCATTTCTCCAGCTGTTACGTCCATGTGTCTTACATCTGCCGGAGCGACAATGGGGTGGAAGCACCGTGTTCTTCTGTTCCAACTCGTTCCTAATCAGCAAATGGAGGGTTGATCCAATGTCCTGGATTTCCAACCTCACACCTCCTTTGCTCTGCTCCCTTTCAATGGAAATGGTGTGTAAATAAATCCAATCTAACCTGCACTGTGTGTAAGCCTTGGACTCCCAGTGGACTGCTGCGTAATATTGGTTTTGCGTTCAAAAGGTGGTCTTTTCCTGGTTGTAATCCAAGAGTTTGTTTGAGTTGGGAGTGGATTAGGGTCACCGAGGCATGTCGGGGTGAACTTCACAGACCACCGTGTTGACCTTAGATTATTGTAAATAGGGTTAAGTATTATATGGATTCAGAATATTGGTAGAAACGACCTCACGCAAATTTCATCAGAGCAATCAAGAGTGATTTTGTCAAATTTCATACGACTCAAATAGTATCACATAGTACAATCGCTAAACCCCGCCCCTAACTTTCACTTTTGTAACTTTTCACACAATCTCAATGGTGCAAATCTTACAAACATACCCTATTAGAAATGTATCCGTGTTGCTTATGAATATAAAGATCTGACATAAAAGCTTTTAGTTCGTATCTTACACCCTTCAGCAATTTGATTCAAATGGGATCCAGCCTTCCTGCCTCACATGATCTGGGTGAGGGTGAGGAGAAACTTTTCTTTTTCTTTTTTTTTTTACTTGACATCTAGTATGCCTTTGGGAGATTCGAACCATTTCTCCACTGAGGCAGTCCAGTTCTGATTAATAAACAATAAACAATAAACATCTCAAAGAACCAGTCTGTGTTTTCATTAAACTCTTGTATAATCAGATGCCTTGAATTATAAAATTATAGTCTTATTTTTGTAATCACATCAAATCTTCTGAGCATCTATAAATAGCAATAAAGGTATCTGCATGGTCAAAAATGCATGTTAGTATTATAATTGATGAGGCTAGTATTAGTTATTTAGTTCTTGAAATAGCATACATGGAGCAATTTGGGGGAAAAACTCATTCAACGACAATGGCTGGAGAAAAGAAAAAACTCTCACTGGTTAAAAAAAATCAGTGCATATTGTGCCATACAACTTAAAAAAAAAAAAGAGAGAGAAAGAAAGAAAGTAAATAAATAAATACATACATATATACATACTGTACATTCATACCGATGAAGAAGACTTAAAACTTCAAAAACTTCAAAAATCTACAAACTTTAAAGTTGTAACCATCTTTGAAAATTAAAGTGTAAAAATACATTTAAAAAGTATTCATTCATTCATTTATTCATTTATTTATTTATTTATTTATTTATTTATTTATTTATTTATTTATGACAGGGTGCACCCTGCCTTGTGCCCAGTGCTCCCTGGGATAGTCTCCAGGTTTCCCCGTGACCCTGAAAAGGATAAGCGGTAAAGAAGATGGATGGATGGATGGATGTCTATTTCAATTAATTTTATTCACGCATATTTAAAATAGAAAAGGGGTCATAAAATGGTGGATGTTTATAATTTAGTAGACATTTCTTTTTCCATTTCATTTACCTTCTCTGGTGTGAATCTTGAAGTGATAAAAAGGCTTTAAAAATAACGAAAGGAAAAAAGGTTGATGATAAAAACACAAAAATGTTTAAAGACAATTGGACAGATGAAGGCATTTATCCTCTAGTTCAAAGCATTTGCATCTTATCTGTTTATCCATGAAATGCCACTATATATACAAAAAAAAACCCGAAAAAAAACGACCACTTTAAATCTTATTTATAGCCATGAGCTCCCCAATATTGGTTAAAATATAGTCACCCCACTGTGGTCACTATTCAATCATGTAACGTTGCTCATCCTGCACTATCAATGAACTATCCCAAAGTAAGTGCACTTTATACCCCAAAAACAAGCACAGCAGTGAGATCTGCTGAAAAAATAACCCGATATCCTCACAGGTCTTGGCGTGAATGTAAAAGTGGGCGAGTGAGGAGGTTTTCAGAGTACGCTGAGTTCAGTCATTTCCTTAACTACATGTGACAGGGCTGTTAATGTGCGGAGACACAATTGTGGGGCTGAAGCCGTTGCACACGCTTTGAGGTTACACACAGCTCTCTGTTTTCATGGCTTCAAGTTACGAAGGACTATTTTCTGCTAATGTCAGTGTACAAAATTGTTCTAAAAAAAAAAAAAAAAAGAAGGAGGAAAAAAAACGAAAAGAAAAGAAGAGCCTTCGATGAGACGAAAATAATAATGTTGGGGCTTCAAAGCATAATTTTGTCCCAAACTTTGAAACCTCAACCCTTTGAGAATGACATTTACAATAAACCCCAAGAATAAAGATAGCAGTATTCCTCTGCTGTCGATTGCCACTCTGGGGGAACGGGAATACAATTAAGGCAGACACACTGTCTAGGCAAAAAAAAAAAAAACTGTTTTATAATGGTGTGTAAGGGTAGTCGACACTGCAGACCCTTTGGCAGTGCAATTACAGGTGGAGCCTGTGTCGTCTGGCTGGATCAGGTTTTTTTAGACATGTGAGATGGGGCTTGTGTTTCAGATAATATACATCTATTCAAATGAGACCCAAAAAGCATAGATGTGTCTGTGTTTGTGATTTCTCGTCTCTCTCATCTGAGGTGCCGCCACGTGTATACGCCGAAAACCACAAATCCAACACCAACTCCCCTTTATCATGGATCAGACCTTTTTTTTTTTTTTTTACAACAAAAACACATATTACATCGTCTAACTAAGCAGACATGTCAAAAATTCCGGAGCTCGACACGTGCACTGAAGCCTGTCAGCAGCCACGTTGTACCCTTGTTGGCCAATTAAGTCAAATTGACGTGTAGATTGCCACGCTGTCACGGCCGGCTGCTCCCGCACTGCGCTCCACAAATCACACTGACATTTGTTCCTTTTTTATTTATTATAGGGATCTTCATCAAGGATTTACGTTTCCCATATAAAAAAAAAGGTTATAAATATTGAAAGTGACAACAATCTGGCGTCTTCAAACACGTCATATGTGTCAGAGCTGGTGTCAGCGCCTGAGGTGAAACCTGAGAAGATAAAGTTTGTGAAAGTTTGTTTTAGCTACGAGGCCTGTTAGAATGAAATGATAATTCTGTAAACACACGCAGACTTTTTTAATACAGGTGATTTAAATGGATCTACAAACTGATTCATTTTATTACACGTATTGTCAGTCATTCATCTTCAATAATTGCTATATAAACTGTATATATATATATATATATATATATATATATATATATATATATATATATATATATATATATATATATATATATACATATATATATATATATACATATATATATATACATATATATATATATATGCATATATATATATATATATATATATGTATATATATATATATATATATGTATATATATATATATATATATATGTATATATATATATATGTATATATATATATGTATATATATATATATATATATATATGTATATATATATATATATGTATATATATATATTTATATATATATATATATATATATATATATGTATATATATATATAATAAAGCTACCTATTAGAGGCAGCATTCAGCAATTTGTGCGACAGTAGCTCTTCTGTTGAATCGGACCAGACGGGCTGGCATTCACTCCCCACATGCAGCAGTGAGAATTGGGCGGCCATGACCCTGTCGCCGGTTCACCGGTTGTCCTTCCTTGGACCACTTTTGGTAGATACTAACCACTGCATACCGCAAACACCCCACATGACCTGCCGTTTTCAAGATGCTCTGACCCAGTCATCTAGCTCTCACAATTTGGCCCTTGTAAAAGTCGCTCAGATCCTTACGCTTGTCCATTTTTCCTGCTTTCAACACATCAACATTGAGAACTGACTGTTCACATGCTGCCTAATTTATCCCACCCCTTGACAGGTGCCATTGTAACAAGATAATCGATGTTATTCAATTCACTTTACTTGACAGTCAATTTAATGTTATGACTGATGGCTGTATATATATATATATATATATATATATATATATATATATACAGCCATCAGTCATAACATTAAATTGACTGTCAAGTAAAGTGAATTTACATGTATTGTAAGACATGCGTTGTAGGCTGATAGGCATTTCCAAATTGTCCGTAGTGTGTCTACCCTGTGATGGTTTGACACCCCGTCCAGGGTGTCCCCCGCCTTGTGCTCCGAGTTCCCTGGGATAAGCTCCAGGCTCCCAATGACCCTGTGTAGGAGAAGCGATACAGAAAATGGATGGATGATTGATATTTAAAGCGTTCAGTCATGCAGAGGTGTCTGGCCTACATAAATAATTTCAGGCACTTAAAATCTATGAGAGGCACCGGATCCTGTTCTGGCACCAATAAAGCACTGTTTGTACACTATGCTGAATGTAGATACACTGCAAAATGCCCCGTGTAGGCAGTGTTATAATTCCTGATCCCTGAAATAACATCAAATCCATCATGGCATACAATATATCTGAAATGCTCATAAATCTTAGAGATTTTTTTGTTTGTTTGCTTGTCAAAGGGTAAAAAAAAAAAAAAAAAAAAAAAAAAAACCATCATGTCCATTTTTGTTTGTTTCATTTCCTAAGAATTGTCTATTCTAAGAAAGATCTTTGAGAAGAGTTTTTGAATTGGCTTTTGTAAGAAAGGTCTACATAAACTAAGGAAACTCACACACACACACACACACACACACACACACACACACACACACACACACACACACACACACACACACACACACAGACACACACACACACACACACACACACACAAGCTGGTGTAACGTGGCAGTTTTAATTAAAAGAGTGGTTTAGCAAGTGAGCTGAGGTGTTGAGTTACACCAGGCTGTAGCTGAGAGGAAGAAAAATCAAGCTGGGCTCAGTATTTTTGTGCGCCTCTTACTTTTCTGGTTACTACAGCAATATGGACTATTTTAATACAAACCCTGAATGTGCTCAGCAAGATTCACTCTTCAATAATACATTACCTACCTAAAACCCCAGGCCTCTCTCTCTCTCTCTCTCCCTCTCTCTCTCTCATTCTTCTCTCACTCACTGTCTCTCTTCTCTCTCCCTCCTTCACGCTCTCCTTGGCTCTCAGGTGGGCTTTGGTACATTGCAGGCTGAGAGGATAAGAGCCGTATTGATCAGCCTGCTGGAACACAGCTAGACATCTGCAAAGTGAAGGGGCAGCATAAGGCACGTAGGGAAAACACAAACACACACTGAAAGACCGAGAAAGAGAGCAACAAAAAGAGAGGGGAAAGACATGATTTAATCCTTTGTACAGAACATTAAGCAAATATTCCTTGTGGGTCGTGAGTACATGAGCGCATGTTAAATAAAAACACTCCCACACAGATACAGTATGCTGCAATCTGTACGCAACTAGACAAGTGACTTTTAATATTTAGTAGTTTTTGACTCCATAATTTTAGACTACAAGGTGAACTTCCAGCTTTTTTTTTTTTTTTTGGCGAATGCTTGATTCTGATTGGTCAGAAAATGTTGATTCATTTTCAATAGTAGCTCGGACAAGGTTTACATTAACACGCTCGTTATAATATGTTGTTGTTTCTAAAGGAAGAGCTTACATGTACTGCATATGGCAATTTATTTATTTTTTTAATCGGTGATTTGGTGAAGTTTTCTGTCAGGAGACGTTTATTTATCACTTACGTTCTGGAAGGAGTCTCCAGTGTCAGCACTTTGTAACAGTCAGAGGTCGTTTTCCTACATGGGAAAAATCTTCGAGATGGAAGTCGTACCAGTTTCTCCGTAAAATGATGAGCTGCATTTCGAGGCTGGTGAAGGAAACGAGTCTTTAGAGCTGCTAGGACGTACTATAAGTGATAACAGGAAGCAATTGTGCAGGGATTCCACAACATTAAATATAACTATGAATGGAGTCAAAAGAAATAAAATACTTGGGGACATGTAATAGATTGGAGCTTCGGAGTGATATTCAGACCCTCCAGGATTTCGCGATCGCGGAAATGAACGCAAAATCAAGCAAACTCTGCAATATTCCGAGGAGCGTGCAATTTTTCAAAATTCCTGCAGATTTGGGCCAAGACACGTCACGTGACATCATCACAACACATACTCAAGCAAAACCTTCTTCGATTCATGTGTACTCGAACATGAGTACAGATAAAAGGTCTCATTTACCAGCAAACATCACTGAGAAAGTGATTTCGGGCAATTTCAGTTTCGTCAATTCAAGTAGATTTCCGCAAAAAAAAACAACAAAAAAAAAACACAAAGAATCTCCACAACTTGCAGCGCGAATTTTGTCAAAAAAATTCTGCGAAATCCTGTAAGGACTGGATAAGAGTAACTCTTTTAATTATTTATTTTTCCCCTTTAACAATGTGTCCTAAAGTCATTTATTCTTAACATAAAACATTTTTAACCTACAGCATGGTGGTTTACACGCACTAACTTTTTAACTGTATCCACAGCAACACACACACACACACACCCCTTACGCCCACAGCCACAGCAGCCCATCCCTGACAAGCCTCCTTAATGACTGACACACAATGCCTTTAACACAGACCTGTGAACAATGGCCTACAAACCAGATGGCAAATTAGCAGCGATTGTTCAAAAACAATACAAACCACAGTGAGAGGGTGAGGAGGGGATCTACTGCTCCTGCTGCTGTCTTCACACAATAACTGTTTCCCTTGGTGGCCAGTTTTCCGAGAAGCTTCCACATAATGACAGGCTGCTAATAAGCATTTCTCAGTCAGTCCGAATCCCAAGTCATTTAATCCACATGCTATCTGCCATAAGCATCTCTCTCCTTGTTTCGCGAAATAACTTTGGACCCTGGCTGCTTGTTGCAGGTCAGCATGGTGTCACGCTTGATTTATTATCATTTCCATGACTCAGTTCATGTGAAATGCTGAGAAGGTTAAGGTTTCGGGCGTTTGGAGTTGTACATTTTCTTCATATGAAATCGAATAAAATCCAATCTCATCAGCCTTGCTCAATCAAATTCATGCACATTTTTCTTTAATAATATATTCCTCAGGTGTTTAGTGAGGCTTGAGCCATTTCATCCATCTGTAATGAGAAGTATTTCTTTGTTGTTGTTGTTGTTGATGTAAATACCTTTGGATCGTAATTGTCTCAGTTTCAGGCCCAAATAGATTTACTCTTGCAAATTTGTAACAACTTTTAAACAAAGTGGGGCACAGTGGCTTAGTGGTTATCACGTTTGCCTTGCACCTCCAGGGTCAGGGGTTCGAATTGCACCTCCATCCTGTGTGCATGGAGTGTGATTCAGGGATTTCCTCCAGGTACTCCAGTTTCCTCCCTAGTCCAAAGACATGTCTTGTAGTCTCATTGTGCGATCGTGTCCTGTGATGGGTTAGCACCCCATTCAGGGTGTCCCCCGCCTTGTGACCCGAGTTCCCTTGGAAAGGCTCCAGGCTCCCTCATGACCCTGTGTAGGATAAGAGGTATGGAAAATGATGGACGGATAGTGGTCATGCTTAAGGTTAGTGTCTGTAATTTTTTTAAACACATGGAGCCATGTTTCTCATTCGTCTGAACACAAATTTGTCAGGTTTACAATGTGTCTTTAATCATTTCAGTGACTTTGAAGCTGAAACCAAGAACTCTTATTTTATGATTTTAGAACACTTTTACAAAATTGTTACGTACTATTAAAGAAAGCAATTTTTTTGCTTTCCATTTTCTCCCCAGTTTTTGATGGTTTGACAATTCCCACCCACCAGCCAGTTTTCCCTTATCATAGAACAGCTACCAAACAGGGAGGGTGAAGGCTAGCACATGGTTCTATTGAGAACGTTGCTCATGCTTCACCACAGAGCAGTGTAACAAACCCGGAGGAAAGCGCTGTCCACCATCTTCTGTATGCATGGGCTCACAAATGCCTACAATTGGCTAGTGTTACTCTGATTGACAGGTGAGACAGAGTATGCACCTCCCACCTAGAGATCACTCTCTCTCGACTCCTTGCCATGGATCGCTTTGGCGTCCAAACTCACAACAAATCTCCCGAACATAGGATGTAGCAGGCACCAAGAACAAATCTAGATTTGTTTTCTTATCTCTTAAAAAGTACATTTAGTGTACAACCACTACATTATTATATCTGTAGTTAGATAATTAAAGAGATTATGTACATGTACATGCTTAAAGAATCTAATTAGGCCGTATAATCACTGCTATTTGTTTGAGGATACATTTACATTTTACACTGAAAAAACAATACTTTTTTTCTGATAATTAATGGAAGATACTATGCATAACTATACCTAAACATCCTGTACATACAGCGGGTTGTCCACTAATCGTAGGGTTGGAGGTTCGATTCCTGGCCCACGTGACTCCACATGCCAAAGTGTCCTTGGGCAAGACTCTGAACCCCAAGTTGCTCCCGATGGCAAGCTAGCGCCTTGCGTAGCAGCTCTACTACCATTGGTGTGTGAGTCTGTTTGAAACAGCGTAAACCGCTAAGGTTAAAAAATGCTATATAAGTGCAGACCATTTACATTTGTGTTCTATTAAAATGTTGAGGATTCACAATCGGTACAACAGAAAAAAGCTTTAGCTCAAACATCTGGATTCACCCACGAGCTCTCCCAATGATACCACAACCATCCATAGCTGGGAGACCAAGAGAGAAAAACTGGCCATGCTGTCTGGGTGGGAAGATTGGCGTTACTCCCTTGCCTGTCAATCAGAGAGACTAACCAATTGTGGGTGTCTTTAGTGCTTTCCTGTTCATCTGCCCTGCTGTGACATTGCATCAGCAGCAGTCGGAAAAAATGTAGCGACAAAGCTAAACATGCTCTCACTCTCTGCGTATAGTAGCTGTTGTACGATTGGACAGAAGTAGCTAGTTGGCGAGAAATGGTAATAACCAAAATTTGAGGAAAACTGGCAAAGAAAATAAACAAATGCATAAAAATAAAATGTTGCAGCTACTGATTTAACAGTCTAAAATATTAAATCTGTCAAATTTATTCCTAGGTTTAGCTAAAAGTGTTAGCAGGGTAGGACATATGAGCAAACATGCTGCCAATGTTTAAAGTACACTTGTACTGTATATTTAGGAAAAATACAAGCAAATAAAATATTAACTTTTTTAAAATATATATATATATATTACAATTCGTCACTTCCAGGATAATGATTAAAAAAAATTGCTATACTTCATGATTGTCCAGTTAAATGCTCTCTAAAATCATACAAGTCCCACCCTTGGAGGCAGGTCTTGCTCTATAGTAGCAACTTGGACGCATTAAAAACGGTTCGTCGAAGTGTTATTGTCTGTGTATCCCTTTCCCAAGCATCCCTTGTAGGACTGTAGGTCTGTAGGGTTGATGTCCAGTCTTGGACATGAGTCCAGTATCAAGATATTTTTGTATTCACTTGAATGTTCTTGGACTTTGCATTTGTACTTGGACTTGTCTTGGGCATTGGTCTTGCTAAACATGGTCTTGGTTTTGACCAACAGTTTGTAAAAATGTTTTTGTTGTCTGTTCATTTTGTATGCACAAAGTGTAACAAACAGTAATACTTCTAGAAAATATAATACCTAATGTCTCGCACAGTGCACAAATGAAGCCAACTAACTTCAGTAAAGGCTTGGCCTCAAAAGGATTTGCTGGTCTTGAGTCTCGCTTTCATTTGGACTTGATCTTAACTTGGTTTTGATCGCTTAAGACTCAGTCTTGACTTGATTTCAGCTTGTTGTGGTCTTGGACATGACAATAGTGGTCTTGACAACAGATCTAATCCCTTGGTTGAGAAAAACAGGTTGGAGTTTATTTGTTTTGAAGATGATGGCATTTGTACACAGTTCACAGTTATGTGACATAAACTTTTCTGAGGTGTTTTACCAACCTGGGGCTGTTCACTACCGGAATATACAGTATCACTTCCTTCCACGTGATTCTCATTATACATCATCAGGCTTCGCTGTCAGTAAGAGTACGTAAAAGTTGTGTTAATCTTTTTGCTGTTCTCCATATTTACCTAGCTAAGTTTGTTTAGATTCAGTGAGAGCATGGTGTATGGGGCAGTGGTGGCTTAGCGGTTAAGGCTCTGGAAAACTGATTGGAAGGTCAGGGGTTCAAGCCCCAGGACTGCCAAGCTGCCACTGTTGGACCCTTGAGCAAGGCCCTTAACCCTCTCTGCTCCAGGGGCGCTGTATCATGGCTGACCCTGCGCTCTGACACCAACTTCCTAACATGCTTGGGTATGCGAAGAAAGCAATTTCACTGTGCATACGTATAAGTGATTGAGATAATGATATTATCTCGACCACTATTGGCTGTCGTGTAAGTCATTCCAACACTTCAAAATGACATCACTCTGACTTGTTGATTTTCTACATATGGAATAAAATCACAGCTAAGAAGCCATTTCATAGGGACTTTATGTTTTGACCTAACATACACCGCCACGTTTTAACGAACTTTCCTACTGTTTCACCTTTAAACATATTCAAATGTCTCCACATGTGTTCTGTATTATTAACAGCTTATATTTTTTCTCAGGCAAAACTGCAATTTTAACCAGAACCTTTGCGTGGACAATTAAATTATTGTGCCATCATGATTTATGTTTGAGATTTAGTTCCCTGGTTGCTCTCTGGCCTGAGACGCGCTGCATTAGCTCTCGGTAAGTGCACCATCACCTGAGCCAGAGTGAAATGAAAAATCGTCTGTCCTTTGGAGAGCAGTGTAGTGTGATGGCTGCAGACTCTGATGAGGTAGTTCATTTGTGCTTAAATTTAGCACTAACAGGATCCATCAGACCACATAATGGCAGCTTGCTCAGCCATAACAAACCATGGCTTATTTTAGCCTTCACTCTGAGAAGGCTCGGGAATGCGTGGCTGATTTTAGGCTTTTTAGATTTGTTTTTTTTGTTTTGTTTTGTTTTGTTTTTTACGCTAGTCGGTAATTTATTACTATTAAAACATAAATCAAAAATAAAGTATAACGACATCCATAACGACCATAAAGAGTTGCTTTTACAATATTACAGCTCTCTTTTCCAGAACATACAATTAGATTTTATTTTGTTTGGCCTTGTATAGCATGCCAGCACACTAAAAAGTTAACGTATTAATGGGAGTTTCATCAGGCCTTGGAGACGGGATAGGAATTTCAGCAAGACCAAGATCTTACAGCAGGGTGATTCTGAAAAAACAGACCCAGTATGCGGTCGGACCCCCCGAAAATCACTCCGGTCTAGCTGTAGGGCACTAACCGCTTTTCCATTTCTGTGTTGGTGCAGAAACAGTAGGATTGGTTATAGAGAGACAGACAGAGAGGGGACCACACAGCCAGGTCACGAAGACATGGAAACCTGGGACTGAATCCATTGAGCAAACATTAACGCAGCCAACAGAAACCGCTGCACCCTTACAGTGCTATTATAGCTAATCACTTCAAAATTTACTTTAAGAATGATACATTACCACATGCTGTATGTACTGTACATTTAGGGAGGTGCTAATTCAGTCACAGGGCATTGGTTAAATGTTTTCATTGTCTAGTAATGTAATAAAAATAGACCTTTGGCTTGATTTGAGGTTTTAGCCTGCTAGGATTGAAGTCCATACATTTACTAACCTGGCCTGTAGTGTGTTTATTCTAATAGCGCTGATTTGCTGTATGGTAACAAGTCTAAAATTTGTCACTGATACCAGTGCCAAGCGACCATACTGTAGTCTCGCAAAACCAGACTATGAGTTATTTCTAGAGAAATATTTCTGGTAATTTTTGTCACTAAACTTAGCCAAGAACTGCCTACATTAACAGGAAGACGCTGTGTGAGTGACACCGTAATTGACCAACCACATACTTTTCCTATGGCCTTTCAGTAAACTTGTGAAAGTATCACATTTACTCAGTACTAACTTCGTCAGATTTTTAAAGTGACTATATTGTGGCCTTGACTTTTTTTTTTTTTTCCGGTCTGCAGGATCTGGATGCACACACCTAGTCTGAAGCTGGCAAGTATTCAAAAACAATACTCCAGCTACAGTTCGGATCTGTATTTGTATTTGTTTAGGACGCATTGTCTGTTCAGTCCGAATAATGTATTTGTATTAAGTTACACCCTTAGTGTAAACACAGGAATGCAAATAGCCAATCGGATCGAATTCTTTTTAAACAGTGTCTTGCAAAATTATTCAACCCTTTTAAACGTCATCAGATTTGTCAGTATTTTCATTACAAAGCAATATGCTCTTCAAGTAAACTGAAGTCAAAATTCATTATTTGTCAACAGATCTAGGGAAAAAAAATCAAAACTGAAAAATGCTGCTTACATAACCCAATAATTCCACTCCTTCATACTAGTACTTAGTAGAACCATCTTTTGCTGCAATAATAGCTTTCAGTCTGTTCAGGTAACATCCAAGCACACTACTTGGAAGTGATTTTTGCCCATTCTTCGTGCTCCAGGTTCTTCAGGTTGGTTGTATGTCAAAGAATGCCACAGATTCTAAATGGGATTCATATCTGGACTTTGGCTTGCTCGCTGTCAAGAACCTTATTGATTAAGTGTTGCTTTAGCCTTGTGTCTGGGACCATTGTCCTGCTGAAAGGTAAAGCTTCAGGCTGAAGCAAGTTGATGAAAAGCATCCCCAGAGCATGATGCTGCCACCACCATATTTCACTCTAGGGATGGTGTTAATTGAGGTATATTTAATTGAGGTTAATTGAGGTAATGCTTTAAAACTTGCCCAAATACAGCATCTTGATCATCTTCTGTTTTCCTATGACTCTTCTTGAACACTGTTTTTTTTTTTTTTTTTTTTCTCATACAGTTAATTATTCAGAGCTCTTAGTTATCTGGTGCACCTTCACTCCACTCTCAGCTACTGTACTCTATAACTCCTTCAGAGTGACAGTTGGACCTCCTTTTGACTTCGCCCACCAGTCTTGTTTTGATGGACGGCGTTGTCTGGGTAGTGCTTTGGTGGTGTGAAACAGCTTCCACGTCCTCACTGTTTACTGGGATGTCCAATGCTCACCTCGTGAGACAGACAAGTGATGCAAATTTTAATATAAAATAAGATATAAAATAAGATATCTATGAATTTGGGGTTGAATAATATACATATGTGAAACCCACATAAGGTTTTACTATCCGTGCATATCTCTTGTGACCACTCATACTGTCGGGGGATTTGTAACCTGTTACTTGTAGGTAGAAATAGACGAGGACACCAATAGTTTTGGATTCAGTTCAGTAACCACATCATGCCATGCTGCACTACAGCGATACAATTGCTATAAGAGCTGTATAGTGGAAGAATTGGTTTGGAGTAGACACCACACTAAGATGATAAACTCCCGAGGTTTACCAAAAGCCTGCAGCTAATTCTTTCCTGACACATTCTTTATTCTTTGATTCAGAGCTGTGTAATCTGAGGCTTATCAGGGGAATCACATGTTTCATTAACTGCTCCATATGCTTGAGGATAGATCTCTTTTTGGAAAAAGCAATGACACAAATAGAACAAGAATGGAAACTCATACCAGGAACACGAATCATACTTCTTGAGGTTTATGCAAAAGAAAAAGAAAAAATTGCATCAATTTCCCTCAGCAAAAAACACACAACAATGAATTAGACTGACAGTCCTGCTTTAGGGTAACACTATCGGTATAGCCTGCACCTGTTGGGGACGGCACACCATTTCAAAGCCCATTTGAACTCCTTTGAATAAAGTGTTTTCTTCCTTTCCTCTGTCATCAAATATCACTGATTTATAAGGCATGACTGCATATCATATAAAACTTCATAAGAGGAGAGCGGGAGGGGTGGAGATGCTATACGGACATGAACTGTCAAGGGAAAAAAAACGTTCCCTGAAGGCACGGTAAACTGTCCTAACATGTCGGGTTTAATGCTGGTCCACAACGCCCAAAGCATCTTGCTCCATAACCCACGCACACGCACACACACACACATACTGACACACCTATATACACAAACATACATTTTCTTCACACACACACACACACACGCACACACGCACACACACACACACTGGAAGTGTATTTCCTGTTCCTGACTCCACACTGCAAAAAAAAAATGGATGCCTTATGAAGTGCAACCAGTGAATACAGGCACATTTACCTCACATGACCTAATATGAATGCTTGATTATAAATAATTAACCCATTTCTAGGCACTGATATTTATCCAGGAAAGTTACAACGGAGTGCAAAAGTTTGCATACCCTCAGGATAAAATGAAGACAAAATATAGCAAGACGACATTTAGTTTCACAGATGTTCATTAATTAGGAATAAAATACACGGATGTGTGATGTTTACAGGAAAATAATCAATCACGGTGTGTTGTGATATGGCCAGACTCAAAGCGGACATACTGTTACCACTCCAGAGTTGATTATTTTCCTATAGCAGCACATCCAGAAGTGTTTTATTCCTCTTTTACCACAGTGATTTGCCAGTGGTTACAATTTGAATTGATTACTGCACAACACATAATGCATTTAACATTGTGCAACGCCAATGAAACAAGTTCCTGTTATCACTTAGGTTACAGCAGCTATAAACAGTCATTCCATCATCAACCTCTCTTCTTTCCCTTTCTTCTCTTTGAAAGACAGAAAAAACCCCAGCTTGTCATGTTAACCAGACTTGTGCAAAGTGCAGTGTCCTGAACACTTGGCCTGATTCCATTTTTTCCGTTCAAAAAACATAGGGGGTGTAAACGTTTGCGCTCAACTGTACCTTCCTTTGTAATCGTAGATCATATTACTTCCTTCAAGTATTCCTCGGTTTTTTTTTTTAAAGATCTCCTTTAAAAATACTCTCTACAACGAATAAATGACGTTAAATGGGTTGAGAATACTTAAAATGTGTCGGAGGAAGAGAAATTGTAGGAAGAGAATTTGCTAATGTATCATTTTTAAGAAAACGGTGAAGGTTTTTTTTCCCCTCGAAAAAAGTTTCTCAAAAAATCCTTTTCCTTCTCTTTCCATTTCGTTTCTCTGTTCTGCTTAGCAAAGATATTTTTCCCCAGGCTACCTGGGTGTCATTTTGGTTTTCTTGGTACCGCTGCTGTTTTCAGCTCCAGCTCCACAGCTGGAGAAACCATGGACCTCCGGAGATGGCGACGAAGAGTGATGGAGCTGTCTGGACCTGGGCGATGAGGGTAACCTGGTTCTCATTCAGGTTGAAGCCCAGAACCTTCTCTCTTGTTCATTGTTTTCATACCACTCCATTATAGGGTTTTGTCATGTTCTTGGCACCAGAGGCGCTGAAAAAGCTTTGCTTGTCGGTTGAAGTTTCCTTGTTTGCTTTACAGCTCTGTCATCATGTCATTTGACTAAGCGTGGCTAATCCACGGGGATATCAAACTAGAGAGATTGCATAACCGATGTCACTGCCTGTTCTGGCTCAGAAGAGTCTAAAACCTACACACCTACATATCATAGCATGCACATACACTCACAATACAATGTCTTTCTTTCCTCACCTGTATTTCTGTGTGTATGTTGGCTGAGCGTGTTCAGAAATACATCCTGCCAAAAGAACTTAATGTAAATAAAAATGAATAAATAAATAAATAAAGGCAGACATCATTCATTCACAGCTAAAGGGAAGCCCAGCATATATCCTGCACACATACTGCACATAAACATAGGTGTGAAAGAATGAAGCCTGGAAATGGATTTTCATGATCATTCTGGTCCCACATACTGTAGGTTTGAGGGTACCTTTTCAAAACGCAAGCATGTATAATAAAGATACGAGTACAGTAGTCCTGGATTATCGTCTGTATTAATGAGTCTGAGCTGCCTTGAGGTCGCAATGCTCCATTGGTTGCTACACCTTCCCAACCTCTTCTCTAATCAGCAACCTTGGAAAACACCATCCTCCCTCCCTCCCTTCCTGCTTTAACCACAGCTCCTTTTAAACGCATGCTAACCACAAGGAATGCAGCTCAATTTGCAATCCATCGAAACCCCATCCTGAGCTTCAAAACAGGCAGATCTGACATCGATCCAGCTTTCATGGCCGTCTGGATGCGTGTTTGTCAGCCCGACAAACCTCAGTGGCCGTGAACACTGGCTGTGGCCTTTAGGAAGTGTTCTCAGCCTTGGCGGCCGTTCCTCCAAAATGGAAAACATTATTACCAGTCAACTCTCTCCTTTTCCTTACTCAAAGCCCTGATGGCCAGCCCAGCATAAGTCACTGTATGATTTAACCACTGAGTAAAGAAACTTACTGTACAGAGAGGATGCATGATTCATCTCGGCAAGAAGCGATCAAACAGCTAAAGGAAGAATGACACGTTTTGCGTGTGTTTGCAATTTGCACATTATGCCCTAGTGGGAAGTTTGAAACCAGCCTGGTCTTCTGAAGAGCGCCTACCGAGCCTTTACTCAGGGGCACTTTCGGGTTCGAAGATGGCTGCCATAGAACTGCCATGTGGGGAATATAGGAAAATAATCAACTATGGGGTGGTGTAATGTGGCCTGACACAAATTGTTACTGTTAAAGGTACTGTTTGTACCCTAAAGTTGACCATTTTCTAAGAAGCGCACTCCATGAAATGTTATACAACAGCAATTTGCAGCAACCTAATTTTTTTATTCATTGAAAATGTAATTATGTCATACTTTTTTTATCCATTTATAGTTACGTCGAATGTTAAACCACGCTGAAACAAGTTAGTTCTTGTTATAACTCATGTTATTGAAACAGTTGGTCCCTCATCAGACTCTCTTTTCCCTCTCTGTTGAAGTTAATAAGGCAACTTAACAGAATAGCTTTGCCTCTGATTGTCACAAAGCACTGACACTGGAGACTCCTTCCGTAAATGCAAAATAAATGGTTCCTAGCAGAAAACTACACCACATCAATGGTTACATGGTTTTTATTCATGATCGATTTTATGTGGAACTTTCTACGTACATGTCTGTGGATAAACTGTTACTATGGATAAGTGGAGTAGAATAGACTTCAAGGTTCTTATTTCTGACAATTCTGTTTTGTCAAAGTTTTGTCAATTCTGACAAATCTTAAAGGTTTTATGTATAATCCTACGGTCCGCTATTAGAAGGGGTTCAAAATATATCCTATCTGCAAGCTAAGAACTCTAAGTTATCCAATGGATTATTAAAGAACACCATCAAGTGTACCATCCATCCATGCACCACGTATCCTATAGTACATAGGGTACTATAGGATACGTGGATAAGGTAGGGGACACCCTGGACAGGTTGGGAACCCATCGCTGGGCACAATCGCACAGAGATTCTCACACGACAGACAGTTTAGAGACGTCAATCAGCCTACAATGCATGTCTTTGGACTGCTGTAGGAAACCGGAGTGCCAGGAGCAACCCCTGAAGCACAGGGAGAACATGCAAACAGGGCAGAGGTGGGAATCAAACCCCCAACCCAGGGGTGTGAGGCAAACGTGTTAACCATTAAACCACCATGCCACTCAAGTGTACCATCTCTATGCTTTTATATTGGGTGTATGAAATGATTAGTCGTTCAGAGGACAAAAAGTGACAAAGACACAAATTCATGAGTGTCCATTTTGCAGTCATGTGAAGTTACAGTGAATTTTGTGAGTCTTTGTGATTTACCAACACATTTGAGAAAGATCTTGATATTCCACTCAATTTTGTCTTGCTTTTGCTAATTTTATATTATTGTCCTTAACCCTCCTGTTACCCTCAAATCTGAATCTTAACCCTCCTGTTACCTTCAAATCAGAATCTTAACCCTCCTGTTACCCTAAAATCTGAATCTTAACCCCCCGTTACCCTCAAATCTGAATCTTAACCCTCCTGTTACCCTAAAATCTGAATCTTAACCCTCCTGTTACCCTCAAATCTGAATCGTAACCCTCCTGTTACCCTCAAATCTGAATCTTAACCCTCCTGTTACCCTCAAATCTGAATCTTAACCCCCCGTTAGCCTCAAATCTGAATCTTAACCCCCCGTTACCCTCAAATCTGAATCGTAAGCCTCCTGTTACCCTCAAATCTGAATCTTAACCCCCCGTTAGCCTCAAATCTGAATCTTAACCCCCCGTTACCCTCAAATCTGAATCTTAACCCTCCTGTTACCCTCAAATCTGAATCGTAACCCTCTCATTACACTCAAATCTGAATCGTAACCCTCTCGTTACACTCAAATCTGAATCTTAACCCTCTCGTTACCCTCAAATCTGAATCTTAACCCTCCTGTTACCCTCAAATCTGAATCTTAACCCTCAAATGACCTTCAAATTTGTTCACCCCAGCAATTTAAACCTCGAGAATATGTTTTTTTTTTGTTGTTTTTTTTGTTTTTTTACAAAGGTTTATATCTCAGGTAATTTATGTCTTTGTTGACTACTTAAATAGCCCTTTATATAAACCAACCCCCCCCCCCCACACACACACACACACACACACACACACTGTATGTGTATATGTGGTTTTTTAATTGTTTCATAATATTCCTAAGTATAGAGTTATGTAATTTATAACATTTGGTAAGAATAATAATATGTTTTATCAAGGATAGTAACACAATTATGTTTGGGGTGACCCCAAGAGAAACAAACATGATAGAGCCCTAAAACAGAGGGAAGTTCATTGAATATTACAGTTGCAATAAAAATTATTCAACCCCCATTGCAAATCAGGTTTTTTGTCAATATTTACGGACTTCCAGCTGTTTGCAATGAACAAATCAAACAAAAGCAATTGAAATAGTTCAACACAATGAATGCTTCAAGTGGTTTCCACAAATTCAACTGAAAATACAACTTATAATGACTTCTCCAGTCTCAAAATTATTCAACCCCTTCATGGCAAGCATTTTTAGTACTTAGTAGAGCACCCTTTTGCTGTTATGACCTGCTGCAAACGAGATGCATATCTTCTGGCAGCGTTCCTGAGGAATCTTACTAATTCCTCATGAGCAATGGCCTCCAGTTCAGTAATATTCTTGGGTTTGTGTGCTGCAACCGCCTTCTTCAAATCCCAGAGATTTTCTATGGGGTTCAAGTTAGGTGACTGTGATGGCCCTGGAATCTTCCAGGAACTCTTCTGTAACCAAGCCTTGGTGGAATTTGAGGTATGCTTGGGATCATATTCCTGGTGGAAGGTCTTCAGCTTCCTCACACACGGCATGATGTTTTCTCCTAGGATTTCCTGATACTTCAATGAATCCATCTCGCTTTCCACACGCTGCAGGTTTCCAGTGCCAGAGGATACAAAGCAGCCCCAGAGCATCACCGAGCCACCACCATGCTTGACTGTGGACAGAGTGTTCTTTCTTCATGCTTCTTCCTCCAGACATACCGCTGATCCATCGTGCCAGAACTTCCAGTTTTGTTTCATCGTTCCACAGAACAGAATCCCAAAACTTCTGTGGCTTATTTATATGATTTTGAGCTGAAATTTCTTGTGATTTTGGGTCAGTAGTGGTGAACGTCTTGGAGTTCTGGCATGGAAACCTTCTGTGTTTAAAACATGCCATACTGTGCTCACTGAAACCTCAGTTCCTGTTGCCACCAAGTCTTGCTTCAGGTCTTTTGCAGTCACTCGAGGGTTTTTCACAACCTGCCTTCTCAGAAATCTGGTTGCAGCCATCGAGAGCTTCATTTTTTCTGCCCCATCCAGATATTTCATTCATTTCCTACCCCTAGCCAGTTCAGGTATTTCATGTGTTCCAGCTCAAGCACACCTGGTGCAACTAATGAAGCCCTTATTGGTTGCATCAGGTGTGCTTGAGACCTGTTTTGCATATTTGTGCTGTTGTGAGGGATTCTATTCAGGGGGTTGAATAATATTGAGACTGGAGAAGTCATTATAAGTTGCATTTTCAGTTGAATTTGGGGAAACCACCTGAAGCATTCATTGTGTTGAACTATTTCAATTGCTTTGGATTGATTTGTTCATTGCAAACAGCTGAAAGTCTGTAAATATTGACAATAAACCTGATTTACAATGGGGCTTGAATAATTTTCATTTCAACTGCATACAGAATATATAAAATTAGAATGAACATTATATAATTATAGCATGTTATAGTGACCTGAACAAAACAATCAAAAACAAATGTGTATAAAATATTTAGATTTCTTATGTTTTATACAGCTAAAAGAGCCTGGGGCATTGACCCCAAAGAGCACAGATGCTACAAAATGTGTACAGGACAGTGAGAAAATGTAATCAGGTTAATGTTATGCTTACCGAGTTGTCCCCATTCAACTCGGTCATTAAATCTGATGCAATAATTGTGCCAATCATGTATCTACAGACGTTAAACATTGACTGAGGTCAAATTGACCCCAAATATAATAGGAGGCTTAATTATTTGTACTTATTTGTTTTTAATGGTACATCCTGTTAACCGGCACATCAGCATTATTGACTTTGGCTGCCAGTTTAAATAATCTCAGAATGCACTTTCAAACAGTAGGTTTGCTCCTTTTTCATTTTAGCAGCACTTTGGGTGTGTCTCCCTGATTGACAATCTACACAGCACGACACAAGTCCCTGAAGTAACGCTCTATTTCCAGCCATCTCTGTCCCGCCCCGAGACAGACGTCTCGGTATACTGTATGGCACGTGTGCTCCTCAGCAAGTGTATATGTGACTTGCTTTGATTTACTAGGTCTGCCCATTGTCTCGGGTCAGATCTTTGGTGGACCAGAAAAGAGGGGGGAAAATATCGTTTTGGGCCTCAGTGCCATGCGAACCGATGGAGATGTCTGTCGTTTAGGATGCCATTATGGTGACTGGAGATGCATGAGCGGGCTAATTTATTTGTCTTTCCAAATGGTAGCTAAAGCATGGCGTCCAGTGTGTGTGGGTATGTGTGTGTGTAAGTGTGGATGGATGCGTGTATGCACATGTGACTTGCATGTTAAAGCATGTGCAGTTCAGGACCGTTGTTAAAGTTGTTTAAAAAAAGGCTGAAGTCTTCCAAAGTCAAGAAGATAAAGAACACAGTGACTCCATTCCATCTCTCTCTCTCTCTCTCTCTCTCTCTCTCTCTCTCTCTCTCTCTCTCTTATGGATAAATTTGGCAGTGCTTCCCCATATCCACATGAGGATTTCATGGATGACCTACGTTGGCCAAACACAGACACAAACACATGCACAGGGAGCACATCTGGTAAATCGCATTTGTGTGTGTGTGTGTGTGTGTGTGCAGATCTTTTGAGATGGCCTTCATGAAGCGACTCTGAGGTGCTTTTTAAAACAACGGCGATCTGTCAGAGTACAACGCACTAGAAAAACAGGCTTCTGAGTCCACAAATCACACAAGACGAGAAGTTTGTCTTTCATTACTGCACCGTTCATAAGGTAAACAGCATATCAGGTACTGTGGTTTTACTTTGTCAGTGTCTTAAGCTCTAGCTGACATTATCACTAACCTGTCGTTCTGTGGAAACAAAAGTGTGTCTGTAAATGGCAAGAATGTGTGATGTGATTTTATTCTTGCACATGCCTCAATGCAAGCTTGAACAAATGCTAAATGTCAGGTTTGGAAGGGTCTCACCTTTCTGTATATTTCATTTGTGACATTTGTTCAGCTTAATTCAAATCTTTTTATTTTTTTTTATTATTTTTTTTTTTTTACAAACATTTACTAGGAACACAAAGTGAGTCATGTATTCTGCCCAAAGCACTTTTCAACCAACGTGGTGCCAGCAAATGATCTCAAACCGTTCTCTCCTCTTTTACTATGGAAAAACAGGTACAAGACTTTACAAGATTTATTGTCAACAACCCATAGTTGCATCTCCAAGAAAATGCCATTTAACATTAATGGCATTTGGCAGACGTCCTTATGCAGAGTGACGTACAGTACATTTATCTCACTCATACATTTGAGCAGTTGCGGGTTAAGGGCCCAATGGTGGCAGTTTGGCAGCACTGCGATTTGAAATCATGACTGTCTGATCAATAAGCCAACATCTGAACCACTGAGCTACCACTACCCCATGTGAACACATTAACATTGTGGACATCAGCATGCAACAAAAGACAAGTACGCCTATCCTAGGAGGTATTGCACACGTTCTGGTTATTGCACATACTGTAATTATTGCACAGATTCTTACTTATTGCACATATTGAAGTTATTGATATGCATCTCTAGCTGTAGCACAGACAGATATTTAGTATCTGTGAGTGACCTGTATGGTCACTGTGACTACTACCTTAGGAAAGAAACTCTTTCCGAGTCTGAATTTCACAGAAGCACCAAAATGCTTTTGATCTGGAGTTGACAACCAGTGACATTGGAGCTTAGTGTTGGCAACGTTTCATACCCAAGACAAAAACGCTTGAGAACGTTATTTACACAAACCGCCATTATAAAAACGATGAGAACCGAGCTGTGGTCTTTGTGGCTCTTTTCTTTTTAACCATGTAAATTATTATCACAACGATAAATGATTAATCGCAGGTAGGAACACCTGTCTGATTGGCAATTGCAATTACTTTGTGCCTACATCACAAAAGAGGACAAAACTTGTACGAGCAGCTACACATGCCAAATAAATAGCTAAAAGCAGTCAAATATTTCTGACTCATCTTACCTGTAGCTGTTGTTCTAGAATGAGGTGATGAGTGAAGTTAGCCAGAAGAAAGCCAGGAAAAACAACTTGTAAAATCTGCCTGTATGTTATTATTGCTGTGTTGTTAGTGCTTTGTCAAATTTGTACCACAGCGCTACTGAATTCTTGAATCTGATTGGTCAGAACGATTCGTTTTCTATAACAGCAGAATATACAGTAATACAGCAATTCACATGGAACTGTATAGTAATTTACAGGAAAGTGCTCAAATAAACTCATTAAAAAACATGCTGTTATTTAACAAATAACAACGTATAATCCTGGATATTGGTGAACATTTCATACAGGAGCTTTATTTATTTTATTACATTTTTGGAAGGAGTCTTCCGTGTCAGCACTTTGTAACAGAGCTGTAAAGCTGTCATTTTTAAGCTTTCCGACACAGCAAAGTCTTCACGAGAGAAGAGGCCGCGCTTTCAGGTTTCTCTGTAATAGGACAAGACGCATTTTTAACTGTACGAGAAAGAAAAAAGATCAGCTGGTTAGGGAATGACTGTTTATAGCTGGTGTAACAGGAACTAGATTTGTGGGCGTTCCACAACATTAAACATAACTATAAATGTTTCAAACGTATGACGTTCTTTAATGCATTTTAAAAATTGTAATCATTGGCACATTGCTGGAGCATGGTGACTTAGCAGTTAGCACATTTGCCTCACTCCCCCCCTCCGGGGTTGGGGGTTTGATTCCTTCCTCTGCCCTGCGTGTGCGGTTTCCTCCAGATACACCAGTTTCCTCCTTGTGGGAATAAATTTAAGACACAAGGGTAACAGAGTGTGTAGTTTATTGAGAATCACTATCATACACATCATACACTGGGGAGGGAACAGGACTTGTCGGAGAATAATCAGTAGGTGATGGGTAATATGGTGGTGTGTTTGTAGCAATGCTACTGGCATCATCAGAGGAAAGAATAAACGAGGTTATGGGAGACAGATGAGCCTCGGTTTGAGTTGAAGCATGAGCATAGGTGACCGATGGAATGATACGATAAGCAGGAGGATGAGGAAATCCTGAGGGTACAGGTGAAGAGCAGAGCCGTTCCAGCAAAGCTGTAATGTCCACTGCCAAATGTGCCAGCTGATGACGTAGATCAAAGTCCAAAGACATGCACTGTAGGCTGACTGGTATCTCTAAATTGTCCATATTGTGTCAATGGGTGTGTACAATTGTTTCCTGCTATGGCTTGGCACCCTGTCCAGGGTGTCCCCTGCCTCGTGCCCCGAGTCCCCTGGACAGAAAATGGAGGGATGGATAGATGGATGGCAAATTGCTATGTTATAAGAGGAATGATGTTATAGGAAAATAATCACCTTAGTGATGGTAATAGTAACTCTGCTTCACTCATTATTTTCCTATAATAGCACATCCTGTCATGATTTATTCCTTATTTTATGTCTGATTACAGTATGCACTAGTTCAGTACTTAATCTCGTGGAAATGCCAGACTGCTTTTACGAAAGCCTCAGATTTTTGTTGATGAAAGAATGATAATTAGCCATTTCCTTTACGCCACAGAGGATACATAACATATCCAGAAGTCCTTGTACAATGGAGTTGGGTTGCAATTGGAACTGATTCATCTATCAAAACCAGTCAAAAAATGGAATTGTGGTTTCACCAGTGTTTAACAGAGGGTCTTAGTTCATAACCAGTTGACAGATTTGTTCAGCACATTTCCCTATGTTCTTGCCTTGCTGCTTTACAGATAGGGCCCATGCATTTTTCTAAAGCTGCTCCAAGTACAACAAAGTTGCCCATGCAATATATCACACTGTCCTGGGATCCAGTCTTTCCCAGAGGATTGAAAGACGATCTGTATTCGCCGCCAGACTTGACGTAGCATATGTCAATAAAGCATACCTGAACATTGTGGTTATACAGCTGGCTGGCCCCAAGCCATTTCTGTAGAATAGGGGAAAACACACGTCTTTCTCTTTCTTCAGGAAGGGGTTATCAAACCTGTCCAGTGCTGTCCATTGAAGACGAGCTGGAGGTGAAGATGAACTAGAAAAGCAAAGACAGTGTGTAACTAAATTTGTGGAAAAGTGACTTTTAATTGCGAGAAAATTCCGTACCTCCACGACGAGTGGTAATGCATTCGTCACACGGTGAGCTAAAGCGATGAAAACCTGTCCTACTTTCCCTTCTGCTCCACTCCAATGAAAATAAGCTTTCTTGAGAGCAGTGCTGTTTGGTTACACTCACTCACTACAGTCGCCTGGGCTAATTCAAGCGTACGGCACATGAAATAATAACACCTCATATGCTGTGTGGTTTTTCTGCTGTTTTCCCCCGAACATCTGTTTGACTGAGGAAATTAAACAATAACCGCTGGGTTACTGAGTTGGTGCGCCACACACAGACACAGACGCTCATCCTACAGAAAAAAAGTCTGTACATATGAATTAGCAAATTCTTTTCTAAGAGCTCTGGAAGAGACACAAGTTATAGTGAAGATTCCCACCAGTTTCCCATGGAGAGGTAAGCTAATCCACTCTGACCTGTTAAAGCAATAATCATGTCAGAGACATATCAGCCATCCTAGTCTGCACTCACATGCTATGCTAAACCTGTTCAACTCACCAGATTCATCACTGGTAATAATTCTTCACTCATGTAAAATATATTACTTCTATTTGTACTATGCCATATTTTCTAGCAAGCTAGCTCTAAGTTAACCTTGGTATTGTGTAGTTATATTTGCTTAGCAAGCATGCTAACAGGAGAATAACTATTTACTGTGTAATTCAAACAACCAAGTGTTCTAGCAAGCTAGCTAACAGTTACCTGTCTGTAGCTAACTATTATATTGTGTAATTGAAGCCAAGGTAATTTAACTTCGATAGTGTGAATTTATGTTCACCTAGCAAGCTAGCTAACAGTTAGTTGGCAAATATATTGTTTGGTGATATTCACTAAGCAAACTAAACTTAAAACAAACAAACAAACAAACAAAATAAAGCTAATGTTAGAATAAATATTATTTAGAGTAATTGAAACCGAAGGTTGTCTAACAAGCTAGCTAACATTAAGCTAACTAGAGTACTGTGTAATAAAAACAGCCAAGCATTTTAGCAGGCTAGCTAATTGGGCTAGTTGGGTAATTGAAGCTGGGCAATTTTCTAGCAAGCTAACTAACAGTCATTTAACCATGATATTGTGTTTGTATGCTCATTTCCCAAGCTAGCTAGCTAACATCAGGCTAACTATTGCAGTGTGTAATTGAAACAGCAAAGTTTTCAAGCATGCTAGCTAAAAGTAATTCAACCGTGTGTAGTTATGTTCACGTCGCATGCTAGCTAACAGTTAGCCAGCAAATATATTGTTTGGTGATACTGACGTAGCGAACTAGCTAATGTTAGAATAGGTATTATTTTTGTGTAATTGAAACAGTAGGTTTTCTAACAAGCTAGCTAACATTAAGCTAACTCGTGAACTGTGTATTTAAAACAGCCAAGTGTTTTAGCAAGCTAGTTAACATTTGGTTATTTGTGTAATTGAACCTGAAAAATTTTCTTGCAAGCAATAATTTAACCATGATACTGTGTGGGTATGTTCATTTACCAAGCTAGCTAGCTAACATCAGGATAACTATTACACTGTGTAATTGAAACAGCATTCGAGCTAACAGTAAGTTAGTTAGCTAACTATGATATTGCGTGGTAGTCGGTGTGGAGCTGCTGGCGTTTTATGCGCAAACACATTACGTACGGGTGGCGTTCGTAGGTCTACATGACAGCTACATAAGCTCTTCATGACAACTTACATAAACCCACACACATGCAGCTGAGTTCAAAAGTTTAGGTACCCTTAGGACAAAGTGAATAAGACATAGAAATGTATTACTTACCAACAAGACATTTAGTGTGTTCAGGTCACAATTCCTATACAAAGCAAAGAAAATGGCTAAATATTGTATGATAAGATATGAATAAAGTGATAACTGTTTGCATCTTAATTTCAGAATAATATATAAATATTATTTAATAACGTACTGCAGACTCTTGAATAACCTCTAAAAAGCTCATGGTGGTCCCGTAACTTGCTAATACACTTTATTATCAATGAATGTTTGTCAGAAAATTAAATAAATAAATAATCAGAAAGATCTGTACTGTATATCTTGTAGATTTCATTGAGTTGACATAAGGTTGTGTTACGACATTTTTCCCAGGCAGATTTATGTTGGAATGTCATGACAAGGTGTCGTAACACAGCTTCATGTCAACAAGTCTTACCTGATATCAACTTAAAATTAAAATAGATGAAAGTACTCTTAGCTGATGCCTGTTTAGGCACTGTTGAGCCCTTGAGCAAGGCCCTTAACCCTCTCTGCTCCAGGGGCGCCGTATCATGGCTGACCCTGCGCTCTGACCCCGACTTCCTAGCAAGCTGGGATATGCGAAGAAAAGTATTTCACTGTGCTGTAATGTATATGTGACAAACAATAAAGGCTTCTTGTTCTTGTCATAAAGTGCTTACGTAGGAGTCATGTAGCCCTATGAACATTTAGGTAAAATGTTACCCATTAGTGATGGATGGGTCATGAACGAGTCGATTCTTGTACTGAAATCATGTTACTGTTGCAGTGTAATTGAATAAAAATACTTTTAAATGCCTTTTAAACATCCGAGCTGTTTTCGAGACACAGATTCGAGACTCAAGTGTGTATGATGCAGCAGGACGGGGAGGATCTGCTTCACTAGCCATGTTTCCATCTACGCATTTTTATGCTAATTCTATGATATCGCATAAAAAAATGCAGGATGGAAACACCAAGATCCGAAGAAAATCTCCAAAATGCGCATTACAAAACGTGTGCGCTCGATTGAGGCAGATAATTTTTTTATTCGATAAGAAGGCGATGATGGTAAACGATGATGGAAGCACATTTACCGAGTAAATTCCTCGATGCACATCGAAAGACGTCATGTGAATTCGCCTCAACAAATCCTGTGATTGGGTAACTGGCTGATGTGATTGGATATTCAGTGCGTTTTTCTGTGGGAACTGGGACGGTGGGTCACACAACTGGACTAACCAGTGGATCATCTCAAATGTTGTTGCTGTCATTGTGAAATTCCTGAGCCAAAGCCTGAAATGGTTTGGTATAATTACTACTCACAGCTGTCTCGCACGATTCCTTTCCCAAATATCAGGCCTCCGCTTCCGATCACAAGATAACATGAAGTTTGTGATAGAGTTTCATGTGCACGCTCTGAATCACGCTCTGTGATATTCCAATTTTTCACATAAATTAAATTTACAACTTGGATGGAAACATGGCTACTGTTCTAATGCACTTTCGTAATGCCTTACTGATTTTACAATTATTTAAATAGATTGTATAAAACTGCGATATACAAAAGGATGTTATTTTGTCGGTTAGACGGTAGCGTAAGATGAGATTAAACCATTTGAGCCATATTTAGGCAAAGAAGAGCAATCATCAGTCATAATATTGGCAGCTTTGGTTTAGAAAAATGCCAACGAGTCGTTTGGGAGTCGACTCTTATTGGCGAGCTGAGTCAAATGATCTGACTCTTTTATAATATCCAGCATGATGAATGACTCAAAAAAAATTGAGCTTGAAAGGGATTCAAAGGGTTAAAAGTGCATCTGGGTGTGATTTTTCCCTCATCAAAAAGCAAGAAGAATCATAAACAATAATGAGTTCGTTGAAAACTTCACGATCAACAAGAGCTTTGATCTAGCCCTTGGCAAGCAACATAACACAGTAAGTCTTTATTAATTTATTAAAATGTCAAATTTGGCATTCTGAATTATTTTACATGACGTCCATGTTTAAGGACGAACTCAACAGAAATGCTGTAAAAATTTGATCCAGCAGACATTTAGTATTTTCGTTTGACTTCTTTATTTATTTATTTATTTTTAAACTGAGGCTGTTCGACCTGAAAATCTAAACATTAGAAATAAACTATCGTATAAAATATAAATAAAGTTTATAAAAAATCTTTGCCAACCAGATCATTACTCATTAATACTCTGTATGTGCCATATAGGAATACCACACTTTCATCATTTTCAAAGGTGAACTTTGGGTAACACGTGGTGTAGAAGTGAAAACTCAACCACCACTCCCCAGTCGCGCTTATTATTCTTCTTAGTTTTTCTTCTTTTTTTTTCATTGTCTTCTTTTTTTTTCCACATGCTTATACAGTGAGAGCTGAAAGCCATCTTTGTCGGCCACGGTCTACGGCGTCTGAATAGGGCCAAACAAACGGCCCCGTCCGCCGACTCCTGGAGAAGTCTCGCTGAATAGAATTCTTCCTCTGACTTCTCTTTCGCCAACCTCCCAATGACGGACCGCTCCTTTCTTCTCCTGCTCTCGCTAATGGATAAGACAATATTTGCAGGAGTGGAGAAGGAGGAGGAGGAGGAGGAGGAAGGGGGAGTGTGGAGTGGGGGTCCATTCATTAGCATTCAGCCGCTCTGTCCTTCATTCTCTCTGAAGATGGGAGCCGATCAACTACACACACACACGCACACACACACACAAATTCAGACCCTTCCTCTCCCTCCCTGATAAACATTCTGCCCAGTTCGCTTTGATTTTTTTTTTTTCTATCCTCTTGTTCTTTCAAAGACCATTTGTTTCCCGCCTCTTGCATTCTTGAAAATAAAAAAAATAAAAAAAACGACAAAAGATTGGGAGAAATGGAGCCGGAGAAAAAGAAAAAGAGAAAGAGACAGGTGCGAGGTGATGGAGAACCACAGAAATCCATGATGACCTCATCAAGTTTGGCCAACATGTGAAAGAGGACCCGCGTTGTTTGATTTGATTTGTTGGAGAAACTAGACGGGATTGCAGTAACTTTCCACAATTCACAGCGAGCCAAACCGGGCTTTTATTTCGTCTGCCCCAAGAAAACCTTTGAATCTTAATTCCAGGAACTTCTGATGCAAAACAAGAACAAAAAACAAAAACTTAAGCATGTTGATATTATAGCATTTCTAGCTTAAAAATACATATCTTGGCACTACAGAAGTAATTCCTTTACCTAGCTGTGAATTCCTAAAATAATTAATGGAATGGTTTTATATGGACAGTGCTTGATGTGTTTACAAAAAAAAAAAAAAACACTGTAGGCTAACAGAATTATAATTCTGACTCCCCATATGGTTCCCACCCTCCCTCTCTCTCTCTTTATCGCTCTCTCTCCTGTTTGATGTCCATTTAAGCTCGTCCCATGCACACTACTAATTATCACAGCGAGGTTCTTTCCGCATTTGATGCCGGCAGGGAAAACATTCCAGGGGACAGTTGCCATAGAAATGGGTTTAAATGCACCTCGGATCGGTGCTGGAGTTGCCGGCGTTTGTTTTGCGAGTCAACATAGCGATTGAACAAAAGGGCCGAGGCAGAGATTAGCACACTAAAAACGGGTGTCTGTGGAAGACTGCCATATGCCATCAATCTGCGGGCGGCCCTCAGCTCCGCACTCCTATGGATAATCATGAGGACTGTATTTAGAGTTCTGAGCTCAGACAGTCATTACCCAGCATTACAGTGTTGTTTACGGTGAAATATTTCAAATCCATAGAAATCCTGTTTACGTATACAGATTAAACCTGTAAAGACGGATTGGGATCGGTGGTGTGGTCCTGGTAGAGCAGCATGCATACGGAAACGGAAACGGAAGTCATGTGTATATACGGTACTAACGAATACGCAACTACAACATGTTAAAATCTCTGAGCGGCTCGACTTACAGTACTGAGGTAGAGTCGATGTACTAGATTTGTGTTCGTACTAAATGGATTCATTACTGCAAGTCCTTCTTTTCTCCCATATTCCATGCTTTTAGCATGTAGCAGTAGCTAGCTAACCAGTAGCTAGCCGGTTCTGAACATTTATCCTTACAGTCATGTGGCAGTAACACAATGCATAAGATCTTGCAGATCAAGAACTTTGATCGTGGCATTAGTTGTTGGTGCCAGTTGGAGTATTTCAGAAACTGCTCTGATCTCCTGGGATTTTCACTCACAACAGTCTCTAGAGTTTACACTGGGGAAAAAAAAGCAGGAGTTCAGGGATATTTGTTCAGAGGAGAATCTCCAGAGTGGTTCAAGCTGACAGGAAGGCGACGGTAACTCAAATAACCATTCTTTACAACCGTGGTGAGCAGAAAAGCATCTCAGAACATACAACCTGGAGGTGGATGGGCTATAACTGCAGAAGACCACATTGGGTTCCATTTCTGTCAGCCAAAAGCAGGATCTCAGCCAAACTGGACAGCTGAAGATTGGCAAAACATCACCTTACAGTATGTAAGTGATATATACATTTTCTTTGACTGAGCTCCTGGGTAACTCTCCATTGGCCACAAAGTGATATCTTTGCTTGCCTTTTAGGTGTAATGAATAAAACTTACATCTGCTATGCTGTCTCATGTCGTTGCATTTATAAAAAAAATGAAACATTACGACCCAGTGGCCATTGTTGATGAATACGCCAAAGTGAATTGCGCCAAATGACATGTTTACTGCTCACCTCACAACACTAGTGATTAGTGTCTTAAACAGCAGGTTAGTGTTGTGTATTTAACCTCCACCTGTTTCAAGGTGAGGGAGCTCTAAGCTACATGTTTCCCACCTAACCCATTCAGACTCTGCTTCCACTGAAACGACTAGAACCCGATTCATTTAAACACAGTAATTAACCTTGAAGTCACAAGGATTTAATGTTGCTTCCAGACTTACATTCCTAACTCTCATAACTATATACTCCGGGGTGGATGAGACAAGTCAAAGCTCTAGTGTACTGTCAGTCAGATCACGCCTCAGCTGATACGTGTAGTGCAGCAGGTGGTGCCGTTCGTAACACGTAACGTGTTATAATTACAACGCAGAGGTGCGTCACACAACCTTGAAGCGCATGAAGTTTAAATATACACAACAAATGAACAGTTTTGCTTTACAAAGTTCGATAAGGAGTAGGATTTTGTTTATTTGTTTGTTTGTTGAAGCTAATCTGCTTGTCCCAGATGCACGATTTGTCCGTCACTGGTATTACAAGTTTCACTGTAATTGCTGAATAATATGCATTAAAAATGAATAAAATGACTAGCTTGGACTAATCAGTCCAAGTCAGATACGATAACATTCTGAGGATAAGAAAAACATTAAAAAAAATAAAAACTGAAAATAAATAAATAAATAAATAAATAAATAAATAAATCGTGACCTTGTATATATATATGTATATATGAAAATAACATTTAAGAGTGAAATGACTGCTTTCCAGGAACGATCAGCATTTTTCCTGCTTTGAAAGAATCATGTCTGAAGGGGTTAAGTGGGAATTACAATTCCCACTGAGTTCCACACCAGGATAGACAGGATCCTGTCTTGCCCTCAGGCTACATCGCGGCTCCAGCCAAGTGGAAACGACTTGCGTTTGGATGACTGGTGTTAATTTAGTTTTTCCTGTTTTGCATGGTGCCATCTTGGTAAATTATAGCAACTGGGTGGCTGCTCTGTGTGTGTGTGTGTGTGTGTGTGTGTGTGCTTCCGTGGGTGGAGGCGGAGATGAGTCTCCCTGGCTCCTCCGTAATTGCTCAAATACACTTTTAGCCTCTTCCACTTACTTTAATTATTATTCCACCTAAATTACAGCCACTGAATATTTTTTTTTAGTCAGCTGAGGCAAAAATGTGCAATGTTTTAGGAGAAAGAGATAGCGAGAGAGGTGGGGGGAGGGAGAGAGAGAGAGAGAGAGTGTATGAGTTTCAGGGACTGAGAATGATGAGTTATGAGACAGAAAAACGTCATAGAGAGAAAGTGCGAAGGCGAAGATGTCAGTGAGAGAATGTGTGTGTGTGTGTGTGTGTGTGTTTCCTCTGCTCTGAGCTTTGTGAGCGCACTCTGCTCCACTCGCCACTTCGCCTGCAGCCATGTTGGCTCGGACAGCCTGTGGGGTTCCTGATGGCTGCAGGCGATATCAGCCAGTGTCCACCTGTCTGTCTGTCCGGTCTTCCCCTCTCTCAGTCTGTCTGTCTGTATCAGTGAGAGACATGGGAGTGAGACAGCAGTGAGATGAGTTGACCACGGGGTGAGTCGGTCCTGTCTATCTGAAGAATTAACGAGCGGCATTCCCTCCCGATCCCGACACTGACAACACCCTCGTCTTCGTCCTTATCCTCCCACTGGCACCTGCAATCACTGCTCAGCCTCCGGTCCTGCAGGCCTCGACTGGCGGAGTGTGACGGTGTGTATGACCTGAGGGCAGCACAAAGCTGTTACCACTTTGTGACACGTTTTGGCTGGGAAAAACACATTGGAATAATAATGACTCAGTGGAAATACTTGTATGATGAAATGGAATTTGAACACTGCATTTGTTTTCCTAAAAACCTGGTGGTTTTAGAGCCAATCGTTCAATATGAGAAGGAAAAGAGAAACTTTGCTTCTCCTAATTTTTAAAAGCAAAATGTATATCAAGGTTTAAGATTATGAGCTTCAGCATTAACACACCGTACGAATGTTAACAACGTACCTAACAGTTTTAATAATTAGTTGTTGTTTTTTGTTTTATTTCATTTTAAGCAAATAAGCTGAATAATCAACACCCGTATTAAGCAATTTTCACCATTAATGAGTAAAGTGACCAACCTCTTAACGAGCGCATTAGACAGCAGTAATCTAATTACTGACCTTATTCTGAATAAGACAATATTATGATTAAGGCGTTTACATGAGTCGCTTTTAGAATATTCCTTTCATGTTCCCGTTTTACATGTTATAGAACATAGATGGATTACACGCCGTTACGTCCCCGCGCCACGCCGTCCGACGTCCCTCCAGAATTTCACGTATTGACATAAAGTTCGTCTTCGTTATGGGACCGTATACAGTTTTGGGTGTTTTTCTTTTAAATTTTTACGAACGCTTCAAGTGCGGTTAATTATGTGTCGTGCTGTACGTGCAAATAGACGACTGCGTTCCAAACCGCGTCCTTACCGTCTATATAGTCGCTGAAACACATGTATTTCTCCTACTATATAGTAGGTTTGGGACGCAGCCGTGCTCTCTTGTTTGCCGTCAAACGGTCGAGCGCTGCCGTGTGTGTACGTGTCCTGTCGCAAAATGCGGTGAAAACTCCCACACGATGTTAATAGTGTGATTAAGGTGTGTACATGTGTGTAATACGAAAATGCGACTGAAACAGGAATACTCCACATGTCTTAATTCCATTTGTGTTTACTTCGAGTATGATTTTATTCGGATTAAGGTAATTAAAAATCGTTGTTTGCATGCTAGTTTCTTAATCACAGTATCGTCTTAATCGGGTTCATATCGGATCATCGTACTGATTGTTACCTGGCAAAATTCAGAACTGATCCTGTTCTGATATTTAAACCCAGACACCAGATTTCAGTAGGTTATAAACATTTAGTAACATGCTGTGATTTCATTTCCTAGACTTTTTTACATCGACTTTATTTTTAGTCATCGATTCAATATTAAATAGGCATTTAGGAGTTTGAGATTTCTTGATAACAAGTTGCATCAAGAGAGAATAAGAAATATATATTTTTTTTAAAAACAAAGGTTGGGAAGGGAATGACTGTTTATACTGAACTGCTATATCATACAGTACAGTAAGGAGTAACAGGAAATAACTTCGTAGTGTGTGTGATTGTGCCCTGTAACCCATCTAGGGTGTCCCCTGCTCTGTGCCTCGGGCTCCCTGGGATAGGCTCCAGGCTCCCCGCGACCCTGTGTATAGATAATTGGTACAGGCGATGGATGAATGGATGGGTGGATGGAAGGAGATTAGAAGGCTAGCTAGCTATATATGTGGGTTTGACTCAAGCATTTTACAAAATTTGCCCAAATTTGAATGGAAATTGCAACACGGATGTCATGATAATTCATAATTGGAAAAAATAATTAAGAAATATCTTAATATTGTGCTAGCTCACATTAATTAGTCTATTTCTCAAGTAGGTTGCCTAGTTAGATAACATGCTCATCTAGGTTTTGTCTTTATCCGTGTAATATTTATATACCCAGTACAAATGTACAGATTAACTGATCCTGATCTCATAGAAAAGTGAGTTTTCGAATAACTAAGATTGTTAGATTTCAATCGTTTTAAAAGAAAAGGTAAAAACACTAACCCCGCCCCCTCGTTCTAACCTTAACCTTCGCAGCTTTTCATACGGATTAAATGGCAACTTTCCGTAACAGATGTTCGTTACAAATGTGCATGCTTAAAGACCATAATTTCAGCTTCCCCTCCATGTAAAATGAATTTTAGAGCACTTCTAGACAAAAGTAATGAGAAAGTCATTGCTAGCTGTACAGAAGACTATCCTTTAAAAAAAACAAAACAAAAAAAAAAAAAAACGTTGCTTTAGCTCCAACCTCATTTGATTTGAAACCAACATCCATCCTGAAAATATTTTTTACAATTGACGGTAACAGGATATAATAAATGTCACCCTTGACAGGTCTTGATAGATCTGCATAAATCCACCCAAAGAGTGATTTTTTTAGTACAGTTCGGATGACACACCATTCAATTATCTCACACCCTCACGTTCCCGCTGGAAATAATCAGCCTCCATAAATTCTTCTCTCGGGCCGTGTGCGTAGCCCGGGGTAAGCGGGCTGCTAATGGGAGTGACCCACCTGTTTGAGTCCAGAGTTATGCCTGGAGCTCACGACGGTGCACACATTCCTGTCAAAAATTATAAAAAAAAAAAAAAAAAAAACAAGTCACGCCATGTTTTCTCCTGACAATTACCCCGTCATCTCCTGTTCTGTTTCTTGTTTCAATGGCTGCGCAAATCTTATGAATTTTAAGCGAGACAATGTTTTTTTACTGATGAATAGAGAAATCAATGCATGAGACCCAGTGTGTGTGGGTGACCCAGAGGTTAAAGGTCACCATGGTAATCAGGTGGGGGGAATTCAATTTCCCACACACACACTAAAGACTGAAGCTGGTTCCCATCTGTCATATGCACCACACACACACACACACACACACAAACACACAAACACACATCAGACAGCACCTTGTTGTAATTTGTTATGCTATTTATGGGCTGGTGTAATGGAAGGTTAGAGACCTGAATAGATCTCTAGCCTAGATCTCTCTTGCACACACAGCATGTTAGATAGAAAAGCCGGAGACGTGAATAGAGATGTAATAAGAGGAGTGTTTAGACTTACGGCAAGTTTGGAGGGGCGGGGGCTTAACCTTAAAAGTCAGAGTGTTTCTTAAAGGTCGGTGCCGTATTCATTTGGTTTCCTGGTTTTGTTTTGGTTTGAGACTCGGCTAACTCTGGATATATTAAAAATAACAGTAAGACTTTACATTGAGGTTTTCTTAACGAACATTATTTATACCGTAGAGCTGTTGAATTCTCGAATCTGCTGTTGATTAATTTCCTACAACATCTGCTAGGACAACTCACAGATTTATATTAATACGCGCATTCTAACACATTACCGTTACTATAGTAACAGTTAATTCAGAGAGACTGCTCTGGGAGATGCGGTGCAATACCTAATACTAATAATAAACAAATTTAATTTGAATTAAAGTAGTTTAATAAAAAAAAAAACGATATGAACTGTTCGTATGGTGAAGCATGGAGATATGTATTTAGCGTTTTCTGGAAGGAGTCTCCAGTGTCAGCGCTTTGTAACAGTCAGTGCTGAAGCTGTAACTTTAACTTTTCCAACACGGAAAAGTCTTCAGGACAGAAAAGTTAGCAGTTTCCGGTGTCTCTGTAACATGACAGGGTGGTGAGGGATTGGCTGTTTGTAGCTGCTATAATGTAAATGTATAATATAACGGAAACTTATTCCGCAGAGGGTCCATAACATTACATCTGAATTTAAATGGGTACAAAGCTGGACCGGTCATTCGTTAGCATCACACCACCATGTTGTTGATTATTTTGCTATAACAGTACACCCTTGTCAGACGGCAGAGATGGCTACAATTGCAAGTCAGTGCCTTATTTTAAAAATGAGGTAAAAACAAAACAAAACAGTGGGTCAGGTGATCAGAAAACAGACAATAGTAGGCAAAATACAAGAATGGAAAAAAGCACAGTGCAAAAATGTGATCAAGAACCACGTAATCAAACACAATGAACAAGGCGTGGCATGTCAGGTGGCAAACGGCACCAAGCAATATATATATATATATATATATATATATATATATATATATATATATATATATATATATATAGACAGCCATGTTTGTAGTCCATGAAGCAGTCCGGGTGCTTCTGGGAGTTTGAATAACATGATAACACTGTCATGTTTGTTCTATTGTAGCGCTAAATGTGTTAGTTGACTAAATGGTAAATGGCGCACTTATATAGCGCTTTTATCCAAAGTGCTTTACCCTGTGTCTCATTCACCCAGTCACACACACTCACACACCAGTGGTAGCACAGCTGCCATGCAAGGCACTAACTTGCTATCGGGAGCAACTTGGGGTTCAGTGTCTTGCCCGAGGACACTTCGGCATGTGGAGTCACGTGGGCCGGGAATCGAACCACCAACCCTACGATTAGTGGACAACCTGCTCTAAAACCTGATCCACAGCCGCCCCGTACACCTCATATACACCTCATAACTAATATTTATTACATCCATTTCTAAAAATGTAATGGATGTCCACATAATTTCGCATAAATTCAGTTACAACAAGTTCCTAAATTGATAATCAGCTCAGGTCACTGCGTGTAACTATAAACTCTTACCATTCAGCTTCCTTTATGAAATGCATTCAAATTATCCATGTGAAAAGCTGCATTTTCATTATTATCATCTTCAAGATGGCTGATGAGGGAACGACTGTTTATAGCTGGAAGTGATAACAGAAACTAACCCGTGTGTGGACGTTCCACAACATTAAATGTGACTATAAATGGATCAGATGTACGTGTCATTCTGTAATAAATGACAAATTGTTCACATTGGCAACTTTGTGTGATATAAAGAGGGATTACTTTCTGCTACTGTTCACATCTCTGACCTCTCATTATACTGTCATGTTTTATTCCTTACTGAACTAATGGATCCTTAAAGTACCAAAATAACACACACACACACACACACACACACACACATACACACACACACATGCTAGACGCCATCCAAGACTTGCAGTATAACCTTGGAGACACTTCACCATTCATCGACTGATAAATCCCCTCAGATGAGTGCTGAAACATCATCAATACTACAACAGCAGTCCAATAACCTTCACTTTACTACAACACAACACAACACACACACACACACACACACACACACACACACACACACCACACATGGGATTGACCGTTTGTGAAACATAAGCTTTAAGAGAAAAGCTTATAGTGAAAAAAAGAGATGTTTAGAATTGCTAATGGTGCATCAGCCCATTTCAAAGACCCATCTCTCTCTCTCTCTCTCTCTCTCTCTCTCTCTCTCTCTCTCTCTCTCTCTCTCTCTCTCTGCATACCCTTGGTTCACGTTCCAGTGAAGAGCCAATCAGATATGGAACCCCCACTTGATCCGGCGCAGGAAACATTAGCACCGAGGACCGATCTGGATTTCCCAGAGTGTCGGCTCCGCCAAGATAGGAAGCCACTTTAATCTTCCAAGCTGGATCCAGATTGCTGTTACAGATGGATGCTTTGCTCACTTTCTTCCTCTTTCCTCTCCGTCATTTCTCTCTTTCTTTTCTCCTTGGAGAAAACTGACCGGGTCAACCAAATGCACAGCAGCTAACAAAGAAGGCTCTCCATTAGAGAAGACTCTGGAAGTTCCCCTCCGGAACCCTGTTTAACTCTTAGTCCACTCATATGCAGTCAAGTACAAAAGTTTGCATACCTTTAGGACAAAACGAAGAAGAAGAAAAAATTGTGTTGGGTTTTCATCATCACAAGTAACCAAACGCTCAAATCCTTTAAGACATTTATATTGAAAAATCTATATCACTTATAGAATTCACAATGCCTGTATAACCTCCAGTTCACTTTCCTATTCTCTGAGCCTCTTTTAGATCGCCTTTTAATGAGATAGTCTTGGCAAAACTTTGGCTTCATGGTTTTGGTTTTCTTTTTAAGCCATTTATTTGTTGATGTTGCCTTGCGTTTTAGAATCCAGTTTGTTTTGTAGATCGAGTCTAAAAATGATCTCTTCTTACACTCAGAATGTCTTGGGGGTGGGGGGTGGGGGTGTAGACTTTGCACTCAACTGTCCACTTGTCCCTTAGCCACTTCAGTGGTTATTCTCCTTATGCGGATTTAACATGAACATGTTTTAATGGCGCACAGATTTTTTTCTTTTTTTTTGCAAATGATTCAGTTTTTTTGAATGAGTCACTAAGGTGAATGAATCAGTATCGAAACAGCACTACACCACCATGTTGCCACAGCCATTACTGTCTTCCTGACTATCAAACAAAGATTTCAATGTATTAATTTTTTTAAAAACATCAGTCGTGAAAATCGTATTTGCGATTTGGTGGATGCGATTTCCCCTTGAGTCAGTGATGAATAAGATTCACTCCTCTCTTATTGAGCAGGTCAGGGTTTCAACCAGTGAATCTTTTGGCCATTACTTTTTTTTTTTTTTTTTTTTTTTACATTATATGCTTTATCTCTCTTGTTTAATCATTAGGGAATTGTGTAAGTCATTTTGCAATTGCATGTATGCTGAAGCTGATCCACACCCCTTGAGTCAGTGAATGACCAAGACTCCTCCTTTCTCCTTTCTAATTCAGCGAATCAGTTAGTTCAGTGAGTCACATTTAGGTTCGTTCAGTCAGAGCTGGAGATTTCCACTTACAGTACAGTACGCATACAGTACAGTAGTAGTCTGTGTTGGACTGTCTGTTGTCTGGCTTAGATAGTTGCTCATTAGGGCAAACATGCGATTGAACGAACTAGTGAACAAACTGAAAAGAAATTTAAACTCTGACAGCCATTTATATACTATATATTCTGATTTACTGATCATAGGTATACCACTCTAGTCACAAATATACTGTCAACTCAGTGTACAGTCACATTTCTCTATATGGTCCCCAGATATATCCATCCACCATTAGTTTTCAACTCTGCCCTACATGTTCCTTCAGTTAATTTCTCATCGTCCACATTTTTCTCATTTTTCATACACAGGGTCATATTTGGCATTTTAAAACATGACACGTAGGATAAACCAAGCATTGTGCACTGAGAGAAGTCTGAGCGTGGTGGTCCGATCCCGCTGACAAAGACTGCTGCCTTTTAGAGCCACGTGTCAAAAGGACATGCTGCATTAAACCGTCCACTGACCGCTGATCTGTCAGCAGGGCCGCCTCATGGGTAGCTCTAAAGGTCAAGGCATGTGAGTAAAAGCTTTTGTGCACAAGTATAGATTAGCATAGTGCTAGCGTTAATGCAAAATAGAACGTCCGATCAGTCCTGTATGACTGATTTAACATGCAGCGAGAGGCAGAACGAATAGAAGTGTGTAAATCCAAGTGTAATCTACGTATAATGTTAAAATGCAGGGAAGGGTAAAAAAAAAAAAAAAAAAAAAAAAAAAAAACATGATGAATGAATGATAATGAATGAAGAAATTTGCTCAGAAATACTCAGAGATGCATTGTAAGACTTCGCAACATACAATGACACACAGAGGATTTAAACCAACAAATTAACTAAGAACTATATAACAGGTGAACACCATCAGGTAACAAACCAATGGCAGGACAGGAGTGTTTTTTTTTAGTCCACAGACCACAGGAGTTATTCCTCTCTTTCCTTTTCATCCATTTTATATATATATATATATATATATATATATATATATATATATATATATATATATATATATATATATATATATATATAACGATTTAGATTCCTAAATATCCATGAACCATTAAAGGGGCATTTTCTCTGTTCCCTCTCTGTTTCTCTGTTCTGGCCAAACAGAGAGTCAAAAGGATACGCTCCCTCTGGTACACTTTTTGAAGGCCGTGCCATCGGTCATAATTGGTTAGGTAGACACACATTAAATTAGGTTTCTAATAGGGAGTCTTTCTCCTGCTGGGTGACGCTTGTACAAATAACGAACACCGTTCCTGAGCTGCCGTGTAGCCACGTCGAAAATCACCGGCAGAAATTCCAATTATGCTGAAAGTTTTGGGTATACAAATAAACAAGGCAGAGTAATAGATATACACCCCACCCCCGCCCCCCACACGCACACACACACACACACACACACACACAAGCTGAGACAAGACAGGGAGGCATGACTAAAGGTACAAGAATCTGGTGTTTATCTTCACCGAGATTGAATATTTAACGAGGTGCACGGTTAAAAAGTAACATAATGCGCCCGCATTGACAAGCTCATTAATTTTTAACCTACTGCACCGAGATTGCACCGGAGTTCTCTGAAATCGTTTTTTTTTTTTGTTTTTTTTTTTTTGGCATAGAAAATTAAGGTGTAGCATGAAAGCAGGAAATCTGGAAAAAAAAAATTGATCAAAGTCTAAATGGACACGTTGCTTGTATACAGCATTTTCTTCCTTCTCTGTTCGCTCTGAACAACACTGATTGTCAATAGAGGATGTGGCTCGCTGATCTCCATGCTGTCAGACTCAGCAAGCATGTTGCTCACACAAATGGGTCTCTGCATCAGAGAGTCTCATCTCTCTCTCTCTCTCTCAAAAATTCACACATTTCTTCATTAGCCAGATGCACCGTGTGTTCCACAAGCCAGCACTTCTCTAATTACGGAGATTGCCACATATTGTCTCATCACTGAACGCAGGCAGTGAAACAAATGCACACTATCAGTCCACTTTAAGGACTAAACTAGATGAAATCCTGTGAGTGTGTATGTGATTGTACCCTGTGATGGACTGGCACCCTGAGTCAGGGTGTACCCCGCCTTGTGCCCGATGCTCGCTGGGATAGGCTCCAGGTTCCCCGTGACCATGAAAAGGATAGAGCGGTAGAAGATGGATGGATGGATGGATGGACTAGTTGAAATCTAGAAGTGATTTTCAGTTTCCCTTAAGAAAACATTCTGATTGGTCAGAAGGTTTTGATCCATTTTCCATAACAGCACCTCCAGGAGTAGTGCCGGCTACAATTCAAATCACAGGTTTATATCAATGCGCTCGTTCTAATATACGTCTTAGCGTTTCTATAGTAACGACTCATCCGCAGGGACTCCTATAGCAGACGCTTTAGGAGTCTTTGTATTTCGGCGACGCTTTATATTCATTGTCTGTAATACGCTAATACTACACAGGCAGCT
>NC_030416.2:32231567-32294067 GCF_001660625.3 Ictalurus punctatus
AAAGACGAAGGCTGGGTAACAAATAAGGAGTAAAACGCGCAATGGGGCACGCTATTAGGAAAATATAAGGTACATGATCATCAACAGAGTGGTGTGATGTGGCCCGACATGAAGCTGGGTTACTGTTACCACCCTGACGCTGATCATTTCCCTGTAACTACAGATCCCAAAGTGTTTTATTCAACAGATACCACAGCAATTTACAAAAAAAAATGATAAACATATCGTTCTTTTTTTTCTTTTTTTTAAAATCAGTTTATAGTTACATTAATCCACAGAACAGGTTACTACTGGATACGACATTATAACAGCTATAAACAATCATTTCCTCACTAGTCTCTCTTCTCTCTCTCTCTCTCTCTCTCTCTCTCTCTCAGTTAATGACACAAAAATGCAGCTTGTCTTTTTCCTTCCGTCCTGAAGACTTTCCTATGTCTGAAAACGTTTACCACAGTGCTGACACTGGAGACTCCTTCCATAAATGTTAAATAAATTTACAGAAAACATCACTTTAATAACAATTATGTTTGCTTTGTTTGTTTGTTTGTTTGTTTGTTTGTTTGTTTGTTTTAAAAAAAATCTGGTTATGTGGTGCATCCTCCATGCAAGTCCCTGTCTATTAGCTGTTACTGTACTGTAAATACTATAATGTATTAGAACAAGCATGTTAATACAAATAAATGATACATTATAACTATAAATATAACCTACTGTCAGAGCCGAAGAAATAGAAAATTGATCTGACTAATCAGATTTAAGATTTCAGCAGCACCGTGGTATAATCCAGAAATAACGTTCTTGCAATGCTCTTCATAACAGTTTGCTTCACAACGTTATTAGAATGTTCTTTCAACTTAGACAACAACTATAACCATGAAAAGGTTATAGGATATATGATGATATGTCATCATTCCTGCAACTACGATAATATGAAAATGTTATAGAAACATATATTTCGGAGTCCCCTCCGAAAGTATTGGAACAGCAAGGTCAATTCTATTGTTTTCGCTATACGTTGAAGACATTCGGGCTTGAGATCAAAAGATGACTATGAGACGAATTACAGCATTCGTTTCCTCATATTTACATCTAGATGGGTTAAATAACTTACAACTTGGCACCCTTTGTATCAGACCACCCAACTTTTAGGCGAGCAAAAGTAATGGAACAGACAGTCTTCAAGTATATGAAAGTAAATAACTCGTAATATTTGGTTGCATATCATCACATATTCACCTTTTGACCTGAAAAAGACCTCTTACTATATTACCTCCCCAACAGAGCTTTTAGACTGACGGTATTCCTAGCCTGTGTCCTAGTGAACCAGTATCAGGATGTATTTACTGATAGAGAGTTCAAAGCACTTCTGTAAGTTGCTTGAAATGTAAATGTGAGCCCAAATGTATTAAGTGTATAACAAAAACAAACAAATTGCCCTTGCCGTTCTAATACTTTTGGGGGGGACTGTAGAAAATGTTCTGAGAACAACCAGCAAATCTGACATATTGGACATTCTAGGAACCAAAATAAAATGGAAAATCCATCCATCCATCCAACTTCTATACCGCTTATCCTTCCTTCAGGGTCGTGGGGAACCTGAAATCTATCCCAGGGGGCATCGGGCACAAGGCGGGGTACACACTGGACAGGGTGCCAATCCATCGCAGGGCACAATCACATACACACTCACACACCCATTCATACACTACGGACACTTTAGACACGCCAATCAGCCTACCATGCATGTCTTTGGACCCGGGGAGGAAACCGGAGTACCCGGAGGAAACCCCCGCAGCACGGGGAGAACATGCAAACTCCGCACACACAGGGCCACGGTGGGAATCGAACCCCCGACCCTGGAGGTGTGAGGCGAACGTGCTAACCATAAATAAATAAATAAATAAATAAATAAATAAATACATAAAACATAACATCCAGAAAAGAGCTCCTAACCTGATATTGTTAGATGTGGTGACGGTTAAATTCACGTTACACGGATTTCATTTAGGTAAACTTTAACCCTGTGAATTTGCAAACCTTCAACAGGAAACAATGGAAGAACTGCTAATAATTCAACAGATATCATACGAGAATTTTACCTCATTAATTTGATCATCTCTTTCTGCTAAAAGCAACAACCAAAAAGATAGATAACATTACCACTACGTTTCCTCTGAATTGACGTGAACTCAGATAATCTACCTTTTTTTTTTTTTTCTTTCTCTCCGCTCTGATGAAGACTAATGAGGAAGTTTGGAAATCACACGAAGTTCCTTCCGCTCTTTCAGTCGATGATCTTCAGTGATATTTGAACATGAATGCTTATCTAGGGCTGACTTTCCAGCTTTTTCTATCTGCATAAATAGAGTCATATGGTCTGGGAAACCTGAGCCTAAACTTGCACTGCTATTATTTTGACATGCTTTATAAATGTAGGCCACGTTAACAACTTCCCAGATCTCTGAGTAGAGGAAAAGCCCAGGGGCCTGTCCGGTTCAGAAACACCGAGGCTACACAGCTCTAGTCTTGCGAGCGTATTGTGTTCGGGAGGCGTCCGGAAACGCAGAGACGGCCACAAAAGGCCAGTGATATGTCTGCTCAATGAGGCAGGGAGTGCAGGCGATGGGAAACAGCTCGACGGCCCCTTTCTGAAACCGGAGAACCCAGGCAGATCCGTCAGCCGGCGGAGATATGATACAGGACTCTTTCAGTCCTCGTGCAGGACCGAGAACAATGGTGCGAGACGCTGGGTGCACCTTCACCTGTGATTCTGCCAGGAGAGTAAAAAAGGCAACAGATGTTGCTTTACAAAAGGGAACGAGGTGGAGCTTCATGGGAGGAGGAAGCTGTTTCTATCAGCGCCTCTGTAGTGCTAGCACTCGCTTTTAGGGGTGAACTGATCTAAAAATTTGGACTTTTGACAATTTACCCTAGTGTTCATAGGTCTACATGACCCCTATATAACCCTGTAATGACAACTGACATAAACCTACAATATATAAACATTTATAAAGGCGTATACTAATCAGCATCAGCTATCATAGTGCTGCTTTTGTTCATTTTGATGTGGCTGAGCTACACAGTCATAACGCTGTCACGATGTCCTAATCTACAGTATGCCACCCCGCGAAGTGTCCTACCACAACCCTACGACTTAAAGTCACATGACTGCCTTTATGACAGCAGTGTTTAAGCAAGTGTTGGAGCAAGTGTTTATAATTGTGTATGTATTTTTTGTACTGTATCAGCTGTCATAACGGGCTTATGCAAGTGTCATGTGGCCTTATGAATATTATAAGCAATAGTCATATTTTCTTTTAGTAAACGCTTATCAGAAAAGGGACTAAATGCAGGATATTTTCAGGATTTTTATTCTCACTTGCTATCACTGTCTGTAATAAAAGCTGATTACTAAGTTTAGATTCTGCGGGTCTGTATTTTCAGAAACTCTACAAGCCATACTTCTGAGCTGATCTAGGTTCAATTCCATCTCATCTTACACAGGGTCACGGGCAGCCTTTCACAGGGGACACTCATCACAGGGCTCAATCGCAAACACGCTCGGACAATTCTGGCATGCCAATCGGCCTACAACGCATGTCTTTGGACTGCGGGAGGAAACCGGAGTACCAGGAGGAAACCCCTGAAGCACAGGGAGAACATGCGAACACCGGGCAGAGGCGGGATTCAGACCCCCAGCGCTGGAGGTGTTTGGCAAATGTACTAACCACTAAGCCACCATGCCTCTAGGTACATTTTTCTAAATGTAATTTTTAAAGTTAGTTTCTCTCTTATCTGCATTTTGAAGAAATACTGCGCTTAGTGAACAGAAATATTGTTAGGCTATAAATAAGTTATAAGCTATGCCTCCAGGGTCCCTGATTTGATCGTGAGCTTGGGTGGCTTCTCTGATTTCCTCCCACCTCCCAAAGCCATGCTGGTAGGTAGACCAACTCAAAGTTGCCTCTAGGTGTGAATGAATGTTTGAATGTGTGTGTGCATGGTGCATAGCAATAGACTGGTGTCCCATCCATGATCCAGATTCCCCACAACCCTGACCACGATATAGGATGAATGAATGAATGAATGAGGTTGGGTTAAATTGTGATTCCAAGGACATTTCTTACAGGACATATTTTAAATCTAGAACATTCCCAAGCTAGATAACCGAAATTAATTTATAACTGCAATACAGCAAGCATCTACAAGCCATTTCACCTCTTCACACACTCGTAATGTACTGATTAAGGAAAACAAACCTACAGTCCTCGAAGGCAGGCAGGCAGGCAGGTGAGATGCCAACGATCTTCAATAAGACAATAAATAAAACAGGATTGCCAGCTGAGCCGAGTTTAAAACTGGTTTATTTAGTCGTAATGTAAGCAAGTTGTCAAACTCAGATTATTAGAACAGGAGAAGCTGTACAGGCGGAAAAGGAGGTGGAGAGAATGAATGCTCTGGGTAATCTGTACTGTAACACAAATTCATCTATGAGAACAAACATTCGCTGCAAGTTGACAGCTGTAATGAAATCAGTGCCACCGTTATTTCCGCCTGTGTAGTTACAATTCAGCTGTGACTTTGTGAAGTATAGCTGTGGACTACCTCATCCCTTTCGCAAACGATAATACCGCTTTATACCACAATGCTGTCGAATTCTCAAATCCGATTGGTCGGAAGGTGTTGATTCATTTTCTCGAAACAGCAGCTCTGATAGTAGTAATTCAAATCACATGCGTATGTTAATGTGTATGGAGGACATGCAACATAATGAAAACTCAATACCATAGCATGAAAAACATGCTGCTATTTACCTAAGAATAATGTAGAATTGCGGATATTGTGAAGTTTTCTGCGAGGAAACGTTTTATTTTTTTTAACGTAATATTTTTGGAAGGAAGCCAAAAATGTTCTTTTAAGTTTGGCGATATAGGAAAGTCTTCAAGCCGGGGAACGCTGTGCTTTCTGGTTCCTCAGTAACATGACATGCTGCATTTTTTGTCTTATTAATGTCAAGAGAGTCCAAAAAAAGAGAAGCTGGTGATAGAATGACAGTTTATATCTGTTATGACGCAAGTGATAACAAGAAAAAACTTGCTTCGGAGAACTTCCACAAGTATAAATGGATTAAAAAGTGTAACATTCCATTCTTTACAGGTGCGTCTCAAAAAATGCGAATATCGTGGAAAAGTTCGTTTTTTCCGTAATTTTATTCAAAAAGTGGGACTTTCATATTTTGTAGATTCATTACACATAAAGTGAAAAATTTCAAGCCTTTTTTTTTTAATCTCGATGATTCCAGCTTACAGCTCGTGGAAATCAAAAATCCAGTATCTCAAAGTATTCTAATAAAGAATTTATAATACAGAAATGTCGACCGGAGACGACTCTAATCAGCGAATTAACTCCAAACACCTGCAAAGGTTTCCTGAGGCTTTAATCTCTCAGTCTGGTTCAGTACACAACCGCAATCACGGGGAAGATGAAAGTAAATGTTGCATTTCATTTGGAAATCAAGGTTCCAGAGTCTGGAGGAAGAGTGGAGAGGAACAGAACCCAAGTTGCTTGAAGTCCAGTGTGAAGTTTCGACAGTCAGTGATGATTTGGGTTGCCATGTCATCTGCTGGTGTCGGTCCACTGTGTTTTCTCAAGTCGACAGTCGATGCAGCGTCTACCAGGAGATTTTAGATCACTTCATGCTTCCATCTGCTGACGAGCTTTATGGAGATGCTGATTTCCTTCTCCAGCAGGACTCGGCACCTGCCCACAGTGCCGAAACTACTAGTAACTGGTTTACTGACCGTGGTATTACTGCGCTTGATTGTCCAGCCGACTCGTCTGACCCGAACCCCATAGAGAATCTATGAGAGACACCAGACCCGACAATACAGATGAGCTGAAGGCCGCTATCAAAGCAACCTGGACTTCCAGAACACCTCAGCAGTGCTACAGGCTGATCGCCTCCATGCCACGCCGCATTGATGCAGTAATCCATACAAAAGGATTAAAGCCCCGACCGAGTATCAGTGCATAAATGAACATACTTTTCAGAAGGTCGACATTTAGAGGGGCAGCGGTGGTTTAGTGGTTAAGGCTCTGGGTTACTGAGCATGGCCCTTAACCCTCTCTGCTCCAGGGGTGCTGTATCATGGCTGACCCTGTGCTCTTACCCCCACCTCCTAACATGCTGGGGTATGTGAAGAAAAGAATTTCACTGTGCATATGTATATGTGACCAATAAGGACTCATTATCATTTCTGTATTATAAATTCTTCATTCTAATATTTTTGAGATACTGGAGTTTTTATTTCTGTGAGCTGTAAGCTGTAATCCTCGAGATAAAACAAAGGCTTGAAATATTTCACGTTATGTGCAAATGAATGTAGAATATATGACAGTTCCACGTTTTTGAATTCAATTATGAAAAAAATGAACTTTTCCACGATATTCGGAATTTTCTGAGACGCACCTGTAATTAATTTCAAAAAACGGTAATCGTTGACAAATTGCTGTGGTATGAGAGGAGTAAAGCACTTCCAGGCATGCTGTTATTGGGAAATAATCAACTTCGGAGTCGTAACAGTAACTCCGCTTCATGCTGGGCAAAGTCATTGATTATTTTCCTCAAACAGCACACACCATCTTATATCATCTTTAACTTAAGGCAAATAAGGATAAGAAGATTTCTAAAGGTTTTTTAGGTCACTTTTTAAAACTGAAGCCCTGCACTGCAATAAACGGCATGTTAGGAAGTGGAAATACCTTAAACATAGTCAAATGTATCTCGTATTTCCCTATTATAAGTTTACAGTAAACCGAATATAAGACAATTAAACCTATTTATTTCAAAGCATTTTCAGTCATTTCAAGCTTGAAATAGTCTTCTTCTTTCTGCAGATCATTTCTGCTTGTTTTAAGCATTTATTTCTAGAAACGAGCGAAATTATCCGCCAATAGAATAAGAAAACTACATACGTCCCGCGATCTTATATTTGGTTTATTGTAATTGTATCAGAATTAATATTAGATAAATCTGACTATATTCAAGATATTTTCACATGCGAAGATAACTATTTATTTATTTATTTATTTATTTATTTATTTTGCAGTGTGTGTGTGTGTGTGGTCGGGTTCTCTATAGAACCCCCAGATACCCCTTTAGGGTTCTAGAGCTTAAGAGTTTTCCATCTCGATGTTAATTACCTTCAAATGTTACACATTAAACCCTACAAAACAGAGCTCTGTATCTGAGAGGGTTGTTTTAGGAATACACACGATAAGCTCCAGAGACTCTTGGAACACTTTCGTGTAGAGCTTTAAAAACAGGCAAGTAAATAATCCGTAAGGGTGCTTGATGGATTTTTTTTTTTTTTTTTTCTAAAAGTGTATAGCCACCTTTGCATAATCCTAAAAATTTTAATTAAAAAAAAAATAACAAGCAGGAAAACACATTACCTGTGTGAGGAGATACCAGTAACGGCTTACAGTCGGCGGGTTTTTTCTTCTTTCTCTAAATAGGATTTTCTGGGTTTAGTTTAAGGCATTTCTTCGTTTATTGTGATTATTCATCTTTTCTGATGACGGCAGCAGTCACATTCTCTCCCTCTCTCCACACGACCATCCATTTCACAGTCTCTCTCTCGCTCTCTCCCTCTCTAATTACATCAATAATTCGGTGCTTAATGTTAATGGCTAGGATAAAGTCATTTCTTCTCTGTTCATGCCACCATTGCAGCGATTAGCAGGGATGAAAGATAAAGCTCCTTCGAGGGAAAAGGAGGTGAAGATAAGAGAGGACTAGGTGTTCTTCTCTCTTTTTTTCCAATCTCGCTTTCCTTTCCCTACAGAGGTGACATGAGGGCTTGAAAATTCCTGAGTTGGCACATTTGATTGCTGCTATCTGTGGGACTGAAGGACACACACAGATACACACACACACACACACACACACACACACACACACAGATCCACACACAGACACAGATACACACACACACACACAGATCCACACACACACACAGATACACACACACAGATACACACACACACACACGCACACACGCACACAGATCCACACACGCACACACACACACACACACACACACACACACACAGATACACACACAGATACACACACACACACACAAAACACACGCACACACAGACACACACAGACAGACAGACAGACACACACACACGCACACACACACACACTGCCAGACAGACAAACACACACACAGACACACAGACAGAGACACACACACGCACACACACATGCACGCACGCACACACATGTACACACACACGCACACAAGCGCGCACACACGCACACACATGCACACACACAGACACACACACACACAGACACACACACACACACACTCCCAGACAGACAGATACACACACAGACAGACAGACACACACACACACACGCACACACACACTCCCAGACAGACAGATACACACACAGACAGACAGACACACACACACACACACACGCGCACACACAGTGTGTAAAATACATGAACTCTAAATGTTCTCCCTGGGTTAGTGACTCTCATTGGTCGATTTATCTGCATGCAATCTATTTGCATTTTGACTATTGTTATCCAAAGCTTTGATTTATATAGTTCTATATGACAATCGTGTAATTTTGAGATACTGAGCTACACACTGTTAATATTGTTAAGATTTGTTTATTTGCATGCAACAGTGTACATAACGTGCACTTATGTAAACACTGCATGCTTGTGCTGTAACAGCTTTTTTTTTCTCGCCTCGCCACAATGTCATCTCCCGAGGGAGGCTTGGGCTTTTGTCGTACTGTTGTTTCTTGAACGCATGAAAAAGCAGGACGTTTGGTTAAGTGGGGAAAGAAAGAGAAAAAACAACAGGATCCCCAGCCCCCATCCACCTCGTAGCCTCTCACCCCCACCTCCAGCTTGATTTGTCCTAAATGAAGGCATCTCTGCATGCATTCCTTGTGTCCCTGACAATGCTCCGAGTTCCGTTGGGCCTGAGCGGGTGCTGAGCCTTTGCCTTTGTCCACTGATTAACTGCTTCATTCAGGGCTCAGCTTGCTAATTGCGTGGCCTGTATAGCTCGCCTGTATTACTGTTAAAACTAATGAGACACAATTACTGCACCCTGCAAATCTCTGGCTGCTGCGATCCCTAAGTGCCCCAGAACTCAATAAGAGCTCACACAGAAAAGAGCTGTAGCGCTGTTGTGAGAAAAACAAAGCCTATGTGGGGTTTCCTTCCCTTTTTCTTTTGGTTAAAAAAAATAAATGCATGTGTTTGTAGCTGCTTAATAATTAGTCCCATGAGTGAGCAAGCAAGAGAAATGAGAAATAGGGCAACAACAACAAAACAAAAGTTGAATAGGCCAAAAAAAAAAAAAAATGGAGGACACCAGCAAGGTAGTGTGAGAGGAACCACCCGAGCTGCAAACGCCAAATATAAACCTTTTTTGTTTGTTTTTATAATCTACGTATATGTTAAGCACCACCACACACATCTTTTTTACAGTGGGGGAAATAAGTATTGAACGCGTCAACATTTTGTTCAGGTTTCTCACATGAAATTTTCATCACACGTTGGTATTAACTCAAGAAATCCACACATATAAAGAAGTTAAACATTAACGTCCAAAAATGAAGTTATGTGTAATAAAGTGGAATGACACGGGAAAAAAGTATTGAACACGTTAAGTGAAATATATTTAATACTTAGTGGAGAAGGCTTTGTTTGTAATGACGGCTTCGAGACACTTCCTGTATGAAGAAATTAATGTTCCGGAGTATTCAGGTGTGATTTTGGTCCGTTCTTCTAAACACATTGTGTTTAAATCTTGTTCAGTTGGATTCGAGTCAGGTGATGGACTGGACCATTCTAACACCTTGATTATTTTTCTCTGAAACCAGTTGAGAGTTTCCTTTGCTGTATGCTTTGGATCGTTGTCCTGCTGGAAGCTCCACCCACCTCTCATCTTCATCATCCTGGTGGATGGCAGCAGATTCTTCTCAAGAATCACCCGGTAAAGGGCTCCGTTCATGGTTCCTTCAATTATATGAAGTCTGCCAGTACCATGTGATGAAAAACAGCCGCACACCATGATGCTATACTGGTGGTATAGTGTTTTAAGGGTGATGTGCAGTAACATTTCTTCTCCAAACATGGTGTGTAGTATGACAAACAAGTTTAATTTTGCTCTCGTCTGACCAGACTACACTCTCCCAGTATTTCATAGGCTTGTCCAAATGAGTTTTGCAAACTTTAAACCAGCTTCAACATGCCTTTTCTTTAGTAATGGAGTCTTGCGTGGTGAGCGTGAGCAGTGGAGTGCATCGCCTATTGTTTTCTCTGTGACGATGGCACCGGTGTTTCTGGAGCTCTTCACGAGTGGTCCTTGGATCTTGGGCTACTCTTCTGACTATTCTTCTGACTCCCTGGTCAGAAATCTTGTGAGGAGCAATATCATTCATTCATTCATTCATTCATTCATTCATTTATTTATTTATTTATTTATTTATTTATTATTATAATTATTATTATTATTATTATTATTGTTATTATTATTATTATTATTATTATTATTATTATTATTATTATTATTATTATTATTATTATAATATTCCCCACACTGTATATAAATTCTAAGAGGTTTAAAAAAAAAAAAAAAAAAGTATCACGATTTTTATCCTGGTTTTCTATTAATTGATGTTGCATGTCATATTAATTTTAGACTTTTTCGAAATATCATGTGCTTGGAAATATTAAAAATAGTATTTCATGTTGACCAAAATTAAGTATAGCAATATGCTTGACATGTGCAAAATATACTCTATATATAATTTAAGTGGTTACATTTTTTTTTTATGTTTTTTTTAAAAAAAGCTAAGACAATCGCTACACTCATTTTTATACACATTTTGTGTATAAAAGTTTGTAAGTTTATAAAGATATACAAGATACATGCATTGAGAATGGTGAAGTCATCTAGAGAGCAACATAAATCAGGACTGTGCTTTATGTTCACTTGGTTTAAAGATGATTTACATCTTATATTTCATTTATTTATTTATTTATTTTAAAAACAAGCTTGAATGTACATTAAAATATATCCCTATTAGGAATGTTTGAAGGATGCAACTTTAAAATATCCAACATGGTTCAATCTGATTGATTAACCTTTCTGTAATATAATCACATTTTTAAAAAAAAAATGAATTAACAACTTTACAAATTACTACAGACGTATAGGATGTAATTAGAGTAAAGGCATCTAAGTGTGAGTGATCATCTCTAGATCATTACTGAAACATAACATAATGATCCTTCCAGTACAACACAAACATTAGTCACAATGATACCAAGTTCCTAATGGAATTTCTGTTTCCACATTCCTAATGGTTTCCAAGAATCAGCTCATACAGATCTGAGATATACTGAATGTGTCCATGATCAAATTCTTTAATGTCATGAGAGTGTTCATTTGATCATCACAGATTACCATTAAAACCGCAGGCTATAATAACCAGAGACCATCAGGTCTTACAGGATCTTTGGGTCCCATTAGAAAACCATCAAATATGTCTATGAGTGAGTCGTGTTAAACCATTCTTGTTCTATGTCATAGTTTTGATGCTTTTTTTTTAAGCAGGAAAGGATTTACCTGAATTGATCCAGGGGTGATCTGAGTGTACATTTATCCCTTCAGCACTTCTTAAATACACTTCACAGCTTCCATCAGAAACTACCCTCCGATTTTGTGTTAAACCTGACAACCAAAAGTGATTTTGTCACATTTTATGTATAACAATAAGCTATAACTGCTACAGGTACGCTCGCACATACAGTAATCTTATCGCTGCAAGTCGCCAGTCGCTGTACAATGAAGTTGCCAGTAGGAGTCCCTACTACTGGTTGCCATGGTAACGTTTATCGGTGGGTTGCACAATTAGCACGCCACTAAAATTCACATTCAGGAGAGAGAGCGACTGTATATAAAATTCACCAGTTTTATATACAGTATGCGTCATATCCTACGAGATGAAGGAGGAGCAGCGTGAGCTCTTTGGCATTGCGGCCATCTATCTCGGCAAAACCGCAAGCGCCGGACTGTCCGAGTTCACGGAACAATTCCGACTCGCAGGCAGCATGACGGATCACGGATCACGTGTACTCGATGTCTTCACTCCCATTGGTATTTGGTACAAATTTGCATAAAGTTAAACTTTTCTCAACTTTGTCACACCACTGGACACGCCCACGTCTAGTCATCAACACTCGCAGTCACCCTATATGTAGCTGTAGCTATAAACAACTGTTTATAGCTGCTATAATATAAGTGACAATAGGAATTAGCTGGTTTTACTGATGTTCCATAACAATATGTAACTATAAATGGATAAAAAAAAATAAAAAAATAAAAAAACACACAATGTAATTTCATTTATGTGAAAAATTGGAATGTCTCATTTGCGAATAAAGCACCGTTTCCATCCCATGTGTTCAAGAGAACAAAACTTCCGGGGAAACTGGCGCATCTCGCTCGCCGCCATTTTTCTTTTCTAAGCCAATTATCCAAGTCACATGATTTGTTGAGGCACAATCACATGACTCTTTTGAAGCGTAAATGCATTTCTATTGTAGTTTATGCACGTCTTTATAGCGAATTTTTTTTAAAAATGATCCGCCTCATGTTTTTTACGCACATTTTGGAGATTTTATTCACATCTGGTGTCTCCATGCAGGGTTTTTTTTTTTTTAACGCGATAGCCCAAAATTTGCATAAAAGTATGTGGAAAGAAACATAGCTAGTAACGCTACGTCATGTCATGCTGCACCACACCACTCCATCTTTTTTTTTTTTTTTTTCTTAAACAGCACACCTCAAGGTTGTTATTTTGGACCAGCTTAATAATTAGATCCTAGCATGAGCCAGCATGAAAGAGGAGGGAAAACGTTTAAATGCAACATTCCAAGAAAAAAAAAGACCAAAAAGGCTTGAGGGATTGGAACCCACAACAGTTTCCCATCAACCGTTGACTTACCGCTGCTCAAAATCCTCATTACTTCACATGAATTTGCAATCGTGAGTTGATGTTGGCTCAGATAACGAAGCACTGTAATTAAACGATCGAATCGCTAACCCGTGTTATATATGTGTGTGTGTGTGCAGCAAAGAAAAGAAGCAGGGTTGTTTTCCTTGTCGAAATGATCAACTCTTAGCTTAGCAAGCTGGTTTATTTTGAATGGCAGCTTGCATAAGACACTCCAGACCCTTATATTAGAATGAACTGTCGTATTTAAGTACTAAAAACCCAACAAATTGGCAAATCTTTTATTCTGAGGGATGCACGGAAAGGAAAGTTTTCTTGTCTGTAAACCAGACTGCTTCAAGTCTAACATTACGCTGCTAGTTCAGCGAGGAAATCCCCCCGCATTCATGCAGTTACGTATCTCGGCCTTATCGAGTCCGCTAGCTCAGAAAGGCGTGTGTACTCCCGTGTCCCGAACACAATGTTGTGAAATAATGGGCTCACTTTGTGGCCGTCCAACTCTAATGCACAGCATTAAATAGGTGGAATATTTCAATGAAGGAAATGCTCAGATGGAGGCTCTGTGGAGTTATGCGGTGCTGTGAACGCGATGAGAAGTAGCTGTTATAAAGATGATTATTTCTGTGGTGTTTTTGACAGAAATCTCTGGAATGTTTGTTGGATTTGGAGTGTTTATCCTTCCATCAGTCTGGCTTCTTCACTCCATTTTCAGTGTCCGGGGAAAAAGAAAAGAAAAAAAAAAAAACTCTGACGCGCCATTCATCTCTGTCTGCTGTGCTAACAATGCGCACTCTTCTACATTAGCCTCTTGGCCCCGTCTTATCAGGCTGGGAGACAGTCTCAGCCACTACCTGAACGCTCTTTGTTTCTCCGTGACCCCCTCTAGTGCAGGTCACCGCCAGCAGCCATTCCAACCTGGATTTGACCATCCTCGGATTTCAGCTTCTCTCCCTCACATACAAACACACAGAGGCACCCATTAGGCCGGGGGCCCCGCTTGCGAATCGAGTGTGTTCTGTGTCAATCAAGTGTCTATTGGTTGAGTGATGGCTTTGTGTGTAGCTCTGTCATGCGGAGTGTGTGTACATTTGTTCATGGGGAACTTGTACAGAGCAATTTGTACACTCGCCACTTTCGGATTTCACCTTTCAGCTTGGCATGATGAGCACCTCATTTGGCGCTCTACTCACTCTAAAAAAAATAGCGTCCAGAAAAGCAAAAACGCTCAAAACACCTCGGTTTAATTTGTACGGCAATGATCATTTTAACAATAGACGTTGTCGGGAAGCAGCTTTAGAGCAATGTGGATGTAGAGTTCGATCTGTAATGAGCGAACAAGTGGTGATGGTGTAAAAAAAAAACAAAAAAAAACAACAACAAAACAACTCTCTGAGATGTCACGAGGAAGAACCAGCCTTAAAAAGTCCACGTCCTCCTCCGAGTGACACCAGATAGTCTGATTATAACTCACTGCAGTAAACAGTCGAATTAAAGGTATATTCAGTCATTTTGACAGATGTTAACTAAAAGTAGCTGTCTCGAGAGATTAAAATAGATCTCTTCCCCTTCAAGCTACACCCCAAAGTACATACCTACAACAAAACACCTGAAAGCTTACCAAATACACTAACTTGATAAACAAGTTCTGTGGCTACAACTTTCTAGGTATGAGCTCCTTTCCTTAATACTAAGATTAGCTACGATTATTTATTACAAATTACCTGCATATACAGCTTAACATACAGGTTCTCTGGCTGCAAATCTCTGAGTATGATCACATTTGTTAATTACTAACATTAGATAAGTTTATTTATGTCTAATTAGCTAACTTACTGTAGCTAAGCAACCTATGGTGCTTACAGGTTCCTACAGGTTCTGTCTCGAAGTATAAGGTTTGTTTATCACTAACATTAGCTGAGTATGCACAGTGGGAGAAATACGTATTGGACGCGTCAACTTTTTTTTCAGTGAATATATTTCCAACGAGGTTATTCCCATGGAATTTTCACCAGACATCAGTATTAACTCAAGGGATCTGGAAATATAAAGAAATTCACAACAGTAAAGTCCATAAATAAAGTTATGCCTAATACGTCCTCATAGGACTCATAACTACAACTTGTACCATCTGACCGTGTGTAAACACTCAAAATGGCGAGGGCTTCAGCAGTCAAATGTAGTTAAGTAGTTATCTCGTAATATTTCAGTGTAATCGTTTGTATAATCGACTATTATTAATGTCTTAATAACGCGAGATTAATCTGAAAATAAACGAAAGACATACTATACAATTTAATGTAATTTTGCCGTCGTCAGCAACAAAATCTCACACGGATTCATTCAATTCCGAGTCTGAGGATGTGAGCGGCTCCGAGTAGAGCGTCCGGGTTGTTATCTAGTAATTACGGTAATTCCGACATGGCCTAGGTTTATTAATTACGAATCAGCTAGCTATTCAACTTAGTACACAGGTTTCTTGATTCAAAGTCTCTAAGTATGCGAACTGAGTATTTGTGGGGGTTTTTTTGTTTGTTTGTTTACCCAATATTAGCTACATGTATATATTACTATTTTGCTTAGTTAGCTACGTATCTTAGTACGCACGTTCTGTGACTAGAGGTTTCCGAGTATGAGCTTTATTATTTATATTAGCTAATTAGCTACCTACATAGCTTAGGATATCAGTTCTGTAGCTAAAAATCTCGGAGTATGAGCTTATTTATGATCTTTAACACATCCTTAACACATTTAAATGGAAGAAAATGTGATCTTTATTTCCCAGTGAACGGATTTGCCCCCCCAAAAAAACAAAAACGATCTACTTTTTTGACTCCGGGCTATGTTAATGACTATTTATCCTTATCTAAATGTTTTGCCTATTGATTCTGATGCTTTCAAGAAAACGGTACCTAATCAAACATAAGCAATTTTAATAGGTAGCTAACAAGATCACACATTGGTTCACACCTCTCAAATGCATGCCACACATCCATCTAAATGGTGTCAATTACCCGCATTACTCTCTGAATATCTCTGCTAGATAAGCGCTCGCATGTAGACAGAGCTTTGGATTGCATCACCTCCCTTGGCTTGATGCCATCATGCCGTATTAAAGCAATGCCACCCACAAAGGAGGCTCCTGTCATCCGGCCGCCTACATTCGGCACCATCACTGTACAAACACACACCTCGCGTCGTTAAGCAAATGAGATCGACTCAATTATCATCTGTCAAATTTATAACAGGGGTGATGAGAAGAACACAGCCTGTTTTTATGGGTTTTGTGTGTGTGTGTGTGTGTTGTGTGTGTGTGTGTGTGTGTGTGTGTGTGTGTGTGTGTGTTATAGAGTTTCAACAAGACAGAATACCACAGACAGGCTTGCCAGGTCTCAGATAAATTTCCAGACGCTTCTACATCTCAAAAAACCACACAAAACACTCAAAATATCGGCTATTGGAAAAAGGAGGCGCGTTTTATCTTGTGTGTCTTTCTTTGTGTAGGAAACAAAGTCACTTTGGTGCACACACATTTCTGACTCGCAGTATCTGCAATGTGACATTTTATGGGCATTAACAGAAATTCTAATAGTTTTAATGGGCATAAAGGGAATTGTATTGGTTTTAATGGATTATTAAATATATACAATGGTCCTATAATGGTCCTTGTGGGTCTCTAGTGGTAATGTGTTGGGTTCTATTGGTGGCATGTTTATGTCTAGTGGAAATCAATACAAATCATTACATCCTAATAGAATATGGCCCAAAACACACTACATTGGTTAATGGTTTTAATGGTATTTGTAGTGGAAATCTTAGAATTGCTGTAATACTTTCTCTTGTTTTGGGGTTTTTTCAGCAGGGATCCACTCCATAATCCCTCAATCTTTGTGATATTTTCTTCCATAATTCATGCATTGACCTGCCATTCTGACAGTACAGTAGAAGAAACATACAGAATGATTCATCTCTAGCCTCGCTATTGTTCGAACACCGCTCTCATGACACGATGTACCGCTTTCTTTGTTTTCCATACCATGTTAGATTAGAGTTAACCGATTAGAATAGATTGTTTGCTGTAAAACAAAATCTTTCTGACAATTTTTAATCTAGCATAAAAACACATAACAAAACAAAACACCACCCACATGCTTCCGTTTTCCACCCGCAACCTCATTCCAAAATTAGCCCAATACTGTACATTTATACTAAATGTAATGCCACTCGTTTCAAGAAATCCTCCAGAACTGCATCTGGACTGTATTTATGATTACAGTGGACAATACATTTAAGATTGAAGGAAAAAGAAAAAAAAAATCAGAAAATCTGTTTACATGGAACTCACATATATGAGTATAATGGAAGTCTAAGGGGTTGGTCTTGAACTTGTGCAAAGAAACTAACACAAATTTACTAATTTCTCAAGCATTAATTATTTAAGGTTCTAGCTGAAGAAAATTTATGGATGCAGAGTTTTTCAAACCATTACGGTGTGCGGTTGTGGCTCAGGTTTTAGAGCAGGTTGTCCACTAATCGTAGGGTTGGAGCTTCGATTCCCGGCCCACATGACTCCACATGCCGAAGTGTCCTTGGGCAAGACACTGAAACCCAAGTTGCTCCCGATGGCAAATTAGCGCCTTGCATGGCAGCTCCGCCACCATTAGTATGTGAGTGTGTGTGTGAATGGGTGAATGAGACACAGTGTAAAGCACTTTGGATAAAAGCGCTATATAAGTGCAGACCATTTACCATTTATTTACCATTACAGTGCAACAATAGCTATGTTTCCATCCACTTTTTTTTATGCGAATTTTGGGATATCACATAAAATAATGCTGGATGGAAACACCAGATGTGAATAAAATCTCTAAAATACAAAAAAAAAAAAAAAAAAGGAATACCCTCAATTGAGGCGGACAATTTTTTTTTATTTGATAAGAAGACATGCGCAAACTACGGTGGAAACACATTTACCGAATAAATTAATCGATGTGACTTCGCCTCAAAAAATCATGTGAATTTGAACATGGCTACTAAAAAGGTTAGGATTACCAAAGCCTTTGTCTAACTTTCCAATAATGTGTAAGTTTTTGTGGTAGACTCTTAGAAAACAGGGTTATTTTAGGAATTTTTGGATAGCTCAGGGTTAGCTAACGTTATTTGTTTTGTTTTGTTTTTTTTTCCAGAGGAAATACTTTGTTGTAGGGTTCTGTGTAGAACCTTCATAGGTTCCACCAGAAATTCAAATCTGGATGGATGGATGGATAGATGGATAAACACTTATCGACACCACAACAAGCGCCCTGAGATTTAGGGGTTTTGAGTAAACAGGATTTCCTTTGTTTGGTTGTTTTTCAGTTCATAAAATATTGAAATTAGTATTTGCTGAAATCACACACACACACACACACTTCACACACACACACACACACACACACTTCACACATACTACAAGTCAAACGTTTCTGCACACCCTGTATTTTGACTTTCGGTTAAAATTTAAGAAATAGGTTAAAATGAAATCCTGTAGGAAGAATTATGAGTGAACTGAGAAATATTCCAGCCTTTTTTTTTCTTTTCTTTTTTTTTTTTTTTTTTTTAGATCTATTTAGGATCTGGATCACTTTAATTAAGGACTTACCAACAACATATGCAGATGAGATTTGTGCTTAGTCTGACCTCTGTTTTGAATGAAAAAGCAGAAAGCATAGTGTTCAGGTTCCTTACCACCATACTCATACATACTACAGCTACACCGTTAATGTTGCCACCTCTGGATATATTTATGGATACTAAACGATGTCCTTCACCAGGCATAATGCAATAACCAAGGATTATTTATCTGTCCTAGCTGTGTTTTATAGCTGTGGGTTATGGCATGTTAAGCTGGCCTTGTTACTCCTGCCAGGTCTCAAAGGTCAGCAAGAGAAGCAGCCGCTGTAAACATTCCACACTTTAACGCCTTCCCTGTTATGCCGATGCTTTAAGCTCGAGCTTATATTTCGTAGCCTGGGGCAAGAAAAACAATGCAGCATGGGCATGACTCCTCCGGCATGTGGCTTAAGGCTTATACAGTACATAGTTCTCAAGAGTCCTGACAGTCTAGAACCTGGATTTACTCCTAGTCTATTTCAGAGCATGGCGAAATTCACACCAGAAGGATAAAGTGGAACAGCAGAGCGTTAGAAATTAGCTGAGCGCTGTGTGATTAGATAACCTCTTTACTTCCCAGTTCCTGTAGCTCAGTGCTGTACCAGTCAGACATCCAAGCTAGCTAGCAGTATGCTACACAGGGAATTACAATCTAGCTAACAGTATGCTACACAGGAAATAGCAAGCTAGCTAACAGTATGCTACACAGGAAATAGCAAGCGAGCTAACAGTATGCTACACAGGGAATTACATTCTAGCTAACAGTATGCTACACGGGAATTGCAAGCTAGCTAACATTAGGCTAACTATTGAATTGTCAAGTTTTATAAGCTAGCTAAAAGTAGGTTTTCTAGAAGTCTAGGTAACATTAGGCTAACTATTGTACTGTGTAATTAAAACAGTCAAGTGTTTTAGCAAGCTAGCTAACAGTACATTAGCCATGACACTTTGTGGTTACATATGTTCACTTAGCAAGCTAGCTAACAATATATTAAAAAAAAAAAAAAAAAGATATTGAGTAATTAAAACATTCAAGTCTTCTAGCAAGCTAGCTAACAGTAATTTGAACACGATATTCTCTTAGCAGGTTAGATAACATTAGGCTAACTATTTGTGAAATTAAAACAGCCAAGAGTTTTAGCAAACTAGCGAACATTAAGATAACTATCATATAGATCACATTAAGCTAGCTATTACATTGTATAATTAAACAACGAAGACTTCTAGCAAGCTAGCTAGCAGTAAATTAACCATGATTATATTTGGCCATGCTATTAAGCATTAAGCTTACTATTAAAGTGTTTATTGTGTATAATTAAAACTGTCACGTATCTAGTGTAAACTAACTAACATTAAGTTAAGATAAATATGTATGACATTGTATGTTTATGTTCACTTAGCATGCTAGCTATATTATTCATAATATTACTTAGAAAGCTAGCTAATGCTTAGTTTAAAAAAGATACTGTTTGGTTATTTTCACTTAGCAAGTTAGCTAATATTAAGTTAACTATTATAGTGTGTAATTGAATCAGACATGTTTTCTACGTAGCAGTTGGCTAATGGTAAGTCAAATAATAGGAAGAATTTAGTGTCATTGTACTGCTGTGCAAAACAACGAGATCATAGGTCTTTTTTTATTATATTATTATTAAATGTTAATACAGTGTGGTTATGTTCACTTAGCAATCTATCTAATATTAAGCTAAATATTTTGTTTTGAAAGTGAAGCAGCCAGGTTTTCTAGAAATTTAGCTAACTGTAAGGTCATCGTGATGTTGTTTATGATGTTTGTATTCACTCTGCAAGCTAGTTAACATCAGGCTAATTATTGTACCGTGTAATTAAAACAGGCAACCTCACTAGCAAGCTAGCTAACAGTAGGTTAACTATGATACAGCCAAGTGTAGCTAGCTAGCAAATGTAGCTAACAGTTATATAACTCCGTATGTATAGTGTGAATAGACTAACTGTACTATTGAACGTGGTTACTGGTACCTCAGTAACTAGCTTTCATAGGAGAATCCTATCAGAGCTGTAAAGACCATTATTAGACCATCTCTCTCTCTCTCTCTCTCTCTCTCAGTCATCATCATTCCACAAGTCAGCGAGGCAACACACCATCTGTTCGACAGTTCACACTGACAGCAAGATGCACAGATACATACCGAGACACTGAGACGTGGGGAAAGTGGGGGTAGATGGACTCTCGGAAGTGGAGGTCAGTGATGTTTTTTCCCCTCCATCTCTATCCCCAGCCGTGCTCACTGCTCACCACTGGACAAACTCATCTGTTCCTTCACACACAAACAGGGTTGGGAGGGTTACCATAAGCATATATTCCGTTACAGTTACAAATTACTTCATAAGAAAATGTCATCAGTAACGTAATCCAACTATCACAATATGGAAGTGGTAGCTCAGCGGTTAAGACGTTGGAGTTACAATGTCTTTTAACTAAGCGTTTTTATTTTATTTTATTTTTTTAACTAAGCGTTAGCCAACTTTCTAAGTAATATTATGAATAATATAGTTAGCATGCTAAGTGAACATAAGCATACAATGTCATACATAGTTAGTTTACTATACGTGACAGTTTTAATTATACACAATAAACACTTTAATAGCAAGTGTAATGCTTAATACCATATATATATATATATATATATATATATATATATATATATATATATAAACATGGTTAATTTACTGCTAGCGAGCTTTCTTGAAGACTTGGCTTAATAGCAGTTTAATAGCTAGCTTAATGTAATTCCAATGTCTCGGAAGGTTGTGAGTTCAAATCCCAGCACTGCCAAGCTGCCACTGTTGGGCCCTTGAGCAAGGCCCTTAACATTCAACTGCTCAGTTGTATGAATGAGATCATTTTAATTCGTTCTGGATTAGGGCGTCTGCCGAATGCTGTAATGTAATGAAGGTAATGTAATCTGATACTTCAAGGTCACACTTGTCAATAAAGTCAAGAGAAAAGCAATATGATGTAAAATACTTATTTTAGAGCTTTAAAAACATGTTCAATGTTTGGATTTGTTTTAATAAAATACATAAATTAATGAGTGAATAAACGATCACTGTCCCCGATGTGGGTAACATTACATCACAAAAGTATTTCAGAGAAAAATTTGTGTTCATTTCTAACAAATTTATTTGCGCATGCACCAGGAGGTTGCTCATGTGATCCACGACTAGCAAGAGAGAACCAAAAGTATACTCAAACAACTGTCTATATTGTGTTATATAAAAAAATTATAATCTTTTATAGTATTCCCATTTTTTACGAAATGTACCTGTAATCTGATTACCTTGTTTGTTTTTGTTTTTTTGACGTAACTGTATCTATTATATTGTGTAATGCTGTTACATGTAGTCCGTGACTCCACAAGTCTGAACATTAAGTACTAATTTCTCAGTTATCTGTGCTCATGGTGGTTCTAGCTGTGGTTCTAACCTTTTACTATCCAGTGCAATTTGAACTCATTAATAAAGACAAGCATGGGAGTAGAAGAAAGGATAGAAGCTATAGAGGAAAATAGGAGTAATGAAATACTTAAAGGACACTTATTATGGTTTTCCTGTACTAACCTACGTAATTCCAGACTTACTTCCCCTACTAACATACATAATTCCAGACTTACTTCCTGTACTAATCTACATAATTCCAGACTTTACTTCCTGTACTAACCTACATAATTCCAGACTTTACTTCCTGTACTAACCTACGTAATTCCAGACTTTACTTCCTGTACTAACCTACATAATTCCAGACTTTACTTCCTGTACTAACCTACGTAATTCCAGACTTTACTTCCTGTACTAACCTACGTAATTCCAGACTTTACTTCCTGTACTAACCTACGTAATTCCAGACTTTACTTCCTGTACTAACCTACGTAATTCCAGACTTTACTTCCTGTACTAACCTACGTAATTCCACACTTTACTTCCTGTACTAACCTACATAATTCCAGACTTTACTTCCTGTACTAACCTACATAATTCCAGACTTTAGTTCCTGTACTAACCTACATAATTCCAGACTTTACTTCCTGTACTAACCTACGTAATTCCAGACTTACTTCCTGAACTAAAATACATAATTCCAGACTTACTTCCCGTACTAACCTACGTAATTCCAGACCTACTTCCTGTACTAACCTACGTAATTCCAGACTTACTTCCTGTACAAACCTATGTAATTCCAGACTTACTTCCTGTACTAACTGACATAATTCCAGACTTTACTTCCTGTACTATCCTACGTAATTCCAGACTTACTTCCTGTATTAACCTACGTAGGTCTGTAACAATAAGCCCCGCCTCTGGTCTTCATCGGCTGCTTGAGAACAGACTGAGCTGAAACTCGTTATGGTTGTAGGTCTTTCCTTTTTGAAATATGCTGGCAGCAATAGACCAATTACAACAGACTGGGACATCTGACCAATCAGAGCAGAGTATGCTCTCTGAAAGGAGGAGTTTAGAATGAATCCTTTAGAACGGATCATTTAACGAGTCGATTGTGACACTGGCGGGGGGGGGGGTTAAATTATGAGCACGTTAAAGTGTTTTTTGACCTTGGATGTGTGTACATATATTGTATGAAACCTACCTTTAAAACAAAATAAGGCACGTTTCAAATCCATAATATGTGTGCTTTAAGAGCTAAGCACCATAGTTTTGCAAATCTAACACAAGATCACATTCGTACGTTTGTCTGTTGCAAATTTTATCTTAAATTTTCAAAGATTATTTCTCAATACGCTGTACGAAATGATCCCAGTAGATTCTTGGCCGAGATCAACAACAGACTTTATGATAACGTGTTCAGCTTTCATCATCAATCAGCGTGATCTGGCCTCGTGCAGAAAACACCATTCAAGGTGAGCTTGAGGTAATAAAGACTTTTTTTTGGCCATTAGCATATTCGCCACTACTGTATTTGTAGCTGTCCCATAAGACTCTTCTGAACTGTTCTCAGTCACACTGGCTTTCATCATCCTCATCATCTGCATTTCTTCAACCTTACATCTTTGTCCTTTAGCTCAATTTGCACCTCATCGCTCAACCGAACCGCACCAAGTGTACCTGCGTATGTACGCTTTCACATACGCACACACACATATATACATACATACATATACATATATATATATATAAAATTATATATATTATATATTATTATATATTATATATATAAAATAAAATAAAATATACAAATATAAATATCTAAATATAAAATATAAAAGAAAAATATAAAATTATATATATAATTTTTTACATATATATTATTAATAATGATAATTATTTTATTTTATAATTTTTTTTTTATTTCATGTGGGATTTTATGCGGTCAAGTCAGAAAAAAGTGACTTGAGGTGACGTCTTATATTTTCCTAATATACCCTTAGATCGATTATTCCTAAGTGCGGACAGGGTTAAACAAAAACAAACAAACAAACAAACAAACAAACAAAAGAACATTGGCTGAGGCATGCAAGGCTAAAAATTTTCCCAGTGACAGAAAAAAGGTGAACAAAGCTTTATCAAGTGCTCATAGAAATCACCTCAGAGCGTGAAGAACACAGTCAGCGCTCAATGAATGACTTTATATCGTTATATAAATGATTAGTTTAAAACATAACTCAAACCTCGTGGCTCAGTTTAGGAGCTTGCGTCTACAAAATGTACAGTACGATCAGTACGATTGCTTCTCACCTGCCTAAAAATTCACCAGGGTTTGATTTCACTGGAAGAAAATGCTTCACAACACAGAGACCCAACAGAATCGTTTTTGACTGGTCAGTTTGACAAGACCCTACAGAATGTAGTGCCTCTGTACTAATTTACAGACGTCTCTGCTCTAGAAACTCCACCTGTCAATCAGGGTTCATCTCAGATTACCGAGTGCAGATGCAGCAGATTAGAGACGCTCTCTGAAGCAGGACTGATCGTCAGAACTCAAGTGAACAAGATGAATGGCGTTGTGTACAGTCTGATAAAACCTGAGTGCAGTGTCCTGTTTCTGTCCTGTTCACTGACCTGAAAGCAGTGATTAGGAAATCTGATCACACGGCTAGAGCCAGAAAATCTCTTCGATCAACACACAGATTGTGGTGCATAAAATGTTTTTGGAACCTGATCTCATTTATGAATTTGTATGAGTGAGGAAGATGTGCTTGGATTTTGTCCTGAGAGAAAGTACAGAAGCTATTTCTGCCCCAACTCTAACCTTAACCTTTATGACTTTTCATTGTTAGAACTTGTTCGAAAGTGAGACCGTGTCGTTTGCTCAAAATAATCATCATAATAACTTTTTTTCTGGAATGACTGTATACATACTCGCACCATCCACTTTATTAGGAACACCGGTACACCTGTACATTCATAAAGTTATCTAATCAGCCAATCATGTTGCAGCAGTGCAGTGCGTGCACTCATGCAGAGACAGGCCAAGAGCTAAACACCAGAATGAAGAGAAATTGTGATCTCTGGGACTTTAACCATGACATGATCCTTGGTACCAGATGGGCTGGTTTGAGTATTTCCGAAACTGCTGATCTCCTGGTATTCTCACACACAAGAGTTTCCAGAGTTTATACAGACTTTACAGAAAACTTACTGCCAGTTACAAAGCACTGACACTGGAGACTCCTTCCATAAATGTTCCATAAGCTTACTCACAGAAACTTTCGTCATTTCAACGAGGACATTTTTCTATGTTTTTAATTAAAAGTCAGCATTGTTGAGAGTTTATAGACAATTAATCAGCCCCTTCTGACCAATCAGATTTGAGAATTCACATGAAGGCACATGAAGGGGTTTTATTCATTACCTCTCAGTCTGATTATTATCTGATTATTAAGCTGCATTTAACACTGATATTATGCTTTAATAATAATAATAATAATAATAATAATAATAATTATTATTATTATTATTATTATTATTATTATTATTATTAATATTAATATTATTATTATTATAAAATTGCATTTTAGTACGAAAACTAATTTGACATCTCATTCCTTGTCACTTCAGGGGTCTGAGGACCACCAATGGTCTGTAAAGCGCAGCACGACCCACGTTATCAAAGCTATTATATTTAGGGGTCCAAGCACCAAAGTGACCTCAGATGTTACGTGTTCTGTCTGTGGAAAATTCAGGAACAGAATGCTCCATGGCACCATAAAATATTATTTGGCCAATTTAAATAATATTATATAAAATAAATCGATCCTGATGGGGTCTGTGGAGTTTATTTTTCATTAAAAGGCGTCCCTGGCTACAAAACGTTTGAGAACCTCACTGCTCTACACGATAATGCCATCCTGTTTAAACACTGTGTTTCACACCGAATTCAGGCCTCTGTGTCCTGCTAGCTGAGTGTAAACAGAGCCGTTGGATGGGAGCTGTGTGTCCCGGCGCATCCCCTCTCAGTGGGCGAGTGATTGCAGGGGCTGGTTCTGTTTGTCAAGGTAATGAGGCAGAGGTGAGGGACTCGGAGGGAGCGCGCTCCACCACCTCAGGGGATGGCAGAAGGAGGGGGGTCCAGCTCCACCTGACAGGGATTAGCAGCCAAGCCCTAAGCAAACAATCCCAGATGAGTTTTTTGGGGGGGGGGTTGAGGCACTTTCCCAACCCCCTTCTTTTGCATCTCTGTCTTTCTCTGTAGACAAGACATGGGCTTGTGCAAAGTCAAAAAGCAAACAGGGCAAATCAACTCCCTAAATAGGTCCCTCATTTCTTAGCACGGACCTGTTAATTGACTTAGGAGCTGAGGCATGCGCTGCCTGCCACCTCTCAGATTTCGTGAGACGCACAAAGTGTGCACTTTTGATGAATAGTGTATGCGAGCGCTGCAGAAATGTTCTCCGAAAGAAAGACATTACAGACAGTTGGGATTTTTTTTTTTTTACACTTGTCTATGTGTGACCTTGGGAGAATTGTTTTAAGATGAAGAACCCAGAGGAACAATTTTCCCGTCACTCGATCACTCAGTAACTGCAGAGTAAGCTATAAATATGAGCTGAGAGCTGCAGAGCTTTAACATGGAGTGAATCATTACCTGCTCTCAAGGCAGACCACGTTTATGTCTCGCATTTCCATAGAACAGACGGGAAGCAGTAACTCCTGCCTCATCATTTCGCTCTGGCTGTACGACTTGCCCCCACCCCCCCCCAAAAAAAAATGACTAAAACAAAGTCCACAGTTTTGTAAAACCAAAAAATAACTAAATAAATAAATAATTTGTGGAAAGCAAGTGAATTGACTTTGAAACAGGATTTGAGTTGAACTGAAATGTCCAAGATGTCCCCAATACACCTTATTTGACCTTAATTCACGCTGTAAATGAAGGAGAATATTAAACTGCATGTCCACTCTGCTATCGTGCTTTAACATATACAACGAGGACAAATAAATCTGCACGATATTACATTTTTTTTTTTTTTTTTATTGAATGCAAATTTGACATCTCTCTCGCGATTTATTTATTTATTTATTTATTTCATTAAAATATCAATTGAATTGACTTGGAAACCTGTCCGAAATAAAATGCTTGAAAATCCATAAAATGCGAAGTGGGAATCTAATCTCACTCTAACTCTAATCTCTCAATCGCTAATCTCATGCAATCTCACTGTTTCATTTCATACAAATTCAGTCGGAGCAGGTACGAATCCTGACCACGTCCCTAACCCTAACCTAATCATTTTTTACATGCATTTATTTGTTTTAACTGGAAAAACTTACAGCGTTGGTTGTAGGTGACACTGGGGTTCTTGAAAAACTTTGCTAATTCTCTGCGACCTAAGCATTGGACACACATTTCCTTCCGTAAAACACGACAGCGTTATATAGTACCGTTATAGGAAAACAGTCAATGATGGGGTGGTGTGTTGCGTCACAATGCGAAACCCAGTGATAGTCACCGCCCAGAAGTTGATTATTTTCCTATAACAGCACATCCTAAAGTAGTTTATTCTTCTTCTACAACAGCAATTTGCCAAGGATTGTAATTTCCATTCATTAAAGAAAAACTCATTCAGTTTACAGTTCCATTAAATGTAATTGGAATGTCAGCAAGTTATAGCAGCTACGGCATAAAGAAGCGTTCCTTCACCAGCTTCCGGCTTTTGTTCCTCTCTCTTGAAGTTACTAAGGGGACAAAAAACTTAGCTTGTCCTGTAGTCCTCAAGACGTTCTTATCTACGCTTCACCATTGCAGTGTTTTTATATGAATTGAGTTGTGTAGCAAATATCACCTGTGTCCATCTGCGAAATCTGTGAGTACCTCGAAACTTCGCTAGTTCTCTACAAATCACGCGTGCTTCCTATTGGACTTATATTTTTCACACGTACATGATTCAAAGCTTTATTTCGTGGTGATCGGGCTCGAATCCACACCTCGAAGGCGACTGTGTGACTGTGATGAGCACTAATGAAATATAAACACTCCTAATATGTGGTCCATTGCCATATAGATAATCAGACCTAATCGTATTGTTTGTCCTCTGCAATCTGCATACATAGTATGCTAATTGATAAACACACACACACACACACACACACGGAGAGTATGTAATACCGTTATCTAAAGCTTCTGTTTGAAGGCAATTACTCAAGACAAATGTCTTTTTCACTAATTAAAGCTTTATCTCTTACAGAACTGGTTAATTGAATTGCTTACATTTTACCAACACAACGCAGCGTATTCTGTTCTTCTTTAGATGATAGCACAGTAATATAGCGGGTCGACGCTATGTTTTTTAATGTCTAATCGGTAGTTTAAATTAAATTAAGAGCGCATAAACCATAACGCATGGTTCTCCTAGAAGAAAAAAAGACACACAAGCTGAACACACAGCGTTCAGATTTACTTGGACTGACACTTGAGGAGATGGGTTTTTTTTTTTTTCCTGTTTTCCCCACTTGGCCTCAACCATCACTGCTTTTTTCTCTAAAGAATGACTGAATGCCGATTTGAAAATTAACTTTCGAACAGATGCACTAATTCCATTTGCACTGAGGAATGCCCGGGCACTATGTAACCCAAGCCAGGCCTGCTGTGGGCCTCCGCCGAGCGAAGAGGTTACGCTCCAACTGCTGGAGACCACAGTGGCCTCTATCTCTCTGTTAATCAATATGGGCTCAGCCAATAATACGCATAATCAGTGAAAACGATGCCTTTTTTTTTCTTTTTTTTCTTTCCATCAGACGCATTCACCAGGGACCTCAGAGTACACACCTGTTCCTCAGTGACTCCCTGGAGGTTTTCCTCCACTGGGGGAAATTAGCCATTTCGTACAATACAACCACATACAATCAGTTTTAAATAGTAGGATTGAGATTTCGTTTGTTTTTTTTTTGTTTTGTTTTGTTTTGTTTTTTTACAGGGGTGTACACACCTGATTTAAGATAACGTAGCATGTCTTATGTAACACGACTGGTGTTATTACTGTGTTGAATACGCAGCCGGTCAGAAGTTTATGAACACGATATTTTAGCACTTTTTCAATCCTGAAAATTTGAAAACCTAACCAAGAAGTAAGGATAAGTGAATAATGGAAGGTTTATTATGCGTATAACGAATTGAGACGTCATCATTTTTTTTTGCTGGATTTAATCTAATTGCAGAAGGGGCAAAGTATTTATCACTCGATTTTGACACTTTAGGCATGCCACATTTTTATTTTTTTTTATCTATAGCTTTAATAGCTTAATAGCTTTAACCTCCAAGTGCACCTGACTTCAATAAAATACTCATTTAGAGTCGCTTTAGGATCTGAGAGCGAGCAGTTAACAAGTTAGACAGAGATGTAGCTTTCATTATTTAAGTGCTAGTCTGTATTTTGTTTGGTCTGTGGCAGCAATAGTGATTCAATTGTAATAACTTTTATTTAAAAAAAAAAAAAAAAAAAAAAACTTTTCATTGGCAGAGTAAATAATGGTAAAGACAATCATCCAGCATTGCTAAAGCAAAAATAATAAATAAATATTTAAAATAACTGCACTCATTATATATGCATAATAAACCACCCAAATAATAAATACATTATAAACCAACAAACAAATAAATAAGTGGAGAAGTTAACAGTATTGTATATCTAAATAAAACAGCACTTAATTAGTTACGAGCATTATTATATATTATATATATATATATATTATATAGTAGTATTAATTATAAATAAATAAATAAATAAATAAATAAATCAGGAAGTATGTGGAAAAAAAGTTAACAGTATTTTATTTGTAAATAAAACAGTATATAACAGTATTTGATTAAAAAATAAAGAAATAAGTGAATGTGGAAAAGTTAACAGCAGCATGACGGAGCGATGTTAGTGAGAGAGCATGCATTCAGTGTGATGCTCGCTCCACCATTTATCCAGAATCTTAGTGCAGTGATGTTTTTAGGAAACTCAGTCTTTGACACTTTTTTTTTCTTCCTCATTATAATGATTAATACATATTTATTTTGAGCATATATAACTATCTTACAACCAGGTAACAAGCACAGCATAACCCATTAGCGTATTTAGTGACTATTATGTTCTACTATTGTGTAGTGATGACTCGGACAAAGTGAAGAATATCAATGTAAAAAAGTCCCACTGTATTCAGAGGAATAATTAGTGTGTTAGGGTATTAGTGCATGTGAGACAGTGCATGGAAGGGGGTGGGGTGGCGGTGAGTGGGGGGGGGGGGGGGATTGTTGTTGTTGTTCTGCCTGCCACTGTTAACAGACCTATCAACTTGTCTACTTGTTCTTGAAACCCCCCACCAACCATCCCACCCCCCAACACCCCCACCCCTCCCTCTCCTGTAATCCCCCCCCCCTCCTCCTGTGACAGCTCTATTAAACTCAACAGCAGAACATCAGCACATCAATTAAAACATAAACACCCCACATTGCTAAGTAGGATGAACACCCCCTCCCTCCCCAATTAACCCCCCCCCCCCCCCAAAAAAAAAAAAAAAAAAAACGTCACGTGCAAATGAACCTGCAGTGTTCCCATTTAGCAAGGTAGTGAAGTCATGTAAGAAACATTGCTTTGGTTTCATGCAGTATCTGCTCCATGATGATGATGATGATGATGATGCATGATTTCCTAATATTTGAGCAGAAAATGTTCGGACAAAAACCGTCTGCGACAGAAGCATCTAAGCCAAAGGTTCGACCGACTGACTGAGCTCAGGGCTCCGCCCTAAATCTCTCTGATTGGTCAGGAGGTCAGGAGGGCGTGGCCATTCCCAGTCCTTATAAAAACCCTGCGCGTCTCGCAAGGGTGCACGGATTTGTATGAGGCGAATAAGGAGAGAGGTGCTTTTGTGAAACGCGGTACGTGAATGTAACTCAGACGGCGGATTTCTTCTTCTCCTTCTCCTCCTTCTTCTCCTCCTTCTTCTTCTTCTTTCCCCTCTTTAACCCGGAGTCGCTTGTTTGTGCGCCTTAAATAGGATCTGATTCCTGAAGAAACCCGTTAAAGCGACATTTGAAGGAGAAGCGACGGAAAGGCAGAGCAAAAGGATAATAAAAGAGGGGAAACAGACAGAGAGAGAGAGAGAGAGAGAGAGAGAGAGAGAGACGCGTTTCTTCGGGCTTTCCTCAGCCATTTTGATCGCACGCGAAGGGGACTGTTTTTGTTTGTTTGTTTGGAAACACGTGACTGGTTGCGTTTTAATTGCAACGGACAAGTGAGGAGGAAATGGAGCCGCTGTTGGAGATCTAAACGGACTGGGATTTAACACGCAAACACACACACACACACACACACACTCACACACACGGACTTGCCATTTAAAAGCTGAAGGACGCGCAATCAGACGATGGAGCGCTACCTGTCGGGCATCTACCTGCTGCTGGCGCTCTTGACTCTGCGGCGATCGAGCGGCGCCACGGCCAAGGAGCTGAGCTGCCAGGAGATCGCCGTGCCGCTGTGCAAGGGCATCGGCTACAACTACACCTACATGCCGAACCAGTTCAACCACGACACGCAGGACGAAGCAGGCCTGGAGGTGCACCAGTTCTGGCCGCTGGTGGAGATTCAGTGCTCGGCAGACCTTCGCTTTTTCCTGTGCAGCATGTACACACCCATCTGTCTGGAGGACTACAAGAAGCCGCTGCCGCCGTGCCGCAGCGTGTGCGAGCGCGCCCGGGCCGGCTGCGCGCCTCTCATGCGCCAGTACGGCTTCCCGTGGCCAGACCGCATGCGCTGCGAGCTGCTGCCCGTGCAGGGGAACCCGGACACGCTGTGCATGGACTACAACCGGACGGACGCTACAACCGCCGCGCCGGTGCTCCCGAAACCCACGAGTTACCCGGGAAGGGCGCACGGAAGCGGCCGCGTCGCTAGCGGAGGACACCCCAAGCGCAAACCCGCGCCGCAGCCGTGTGAGGCCGGGTGTCAGTGCCGCGCGCCGATGGTGCGCGTGAGCAGCGAGCGGCACCCGCTGTACAACCGCGTGAAAACCGGAAGAACGCCGAACTGCGCTATGCCCTGCCATAACCCGTTCTTTACCCCAGACGAGCGGGCGTTTACAGCCTTCTGGATCGGCTTGTGGTCCGTGCTGTGCTTCGTGAGCACTTTCGCCACGGTCGCGACTTTCCTGATCGACATGGAACGATTTAAGTACCCAGAGCGACCCATCATCTTCCTGTCCGCGTGCTACATGTTCGTCTCGGTGGGTTACATCGTGCGTCTGATCGCAGGCCACGAAAGAGTCGCCTGCAGCCGGGAACATGATGTCGAACACGTCCACTATGAGACCACAGGACCGGCGCTGTGCACCGTCGTCTTCCTGCTGATCTACTTCTTCGGCATGGCCAGCTCCATATGGTGGGTGATCCTGTCCCTCACGTGGTTTCTGGCAGCGGGTATGAAGTGGGGCAACGAGGCCATCGCTAGCTACTCACAGTACTTCCACCTGGCCGCATGGCTCATCCCGAGCATGAAGTCTATAGCTGTCCTGGCGCTGAGCTCGGTGGACGGCGACCCTGTAGCGGGCATCTGCTATGTGGGCAACCAGAACCTGGACAACCTGCGGGGCTTCGTGCTCGCACCATTACTCATCTACCTGTGCATCGGAGCCATGTTTCTGCTCGCCGGGTTCGTGTCGTTGTTTCGCATCCGCAGTGTCATCAAGCAGGGTGGCACGAAAACGGACAAGCTCGAGAAACTCATGATTCGCATCGGGGTGTTCACTGTTCTCTATACAGTGCCCGCTGCCGTCATAGTGGCCTGCTACTTTTATGAACAGCACAACCGGCAGCGCTGGGAGGCAGCGCATAACTGCGCCTGTGCTCTGGACCGTGAGCGCGATGCAGAAAGGCCCGACTACGCCGTGTTTATGCTCAAGTACTTCATGTGCCTGGCTGTGGGCATCACGTCGGGCGTGTGGGTCTGGTCGGGGAAGACTGTGGAGTCATGGCGGGCGCTGTGCGCACGCTGCTTCCGCTGCCGCTGGGCGGGCAAGGGTGCGAGCAGCTCGGCGTACAGCGACGTGAGCGCAGGACTGACGTGGCGCTCGGGCACAGCCAGCTCAGTCTCGTGCGCCAAGCAAATGCCTTTGTCCCGGGTCTAGATGAGCCCGGCGCAACAGTTCCTGCTTTTTCCACATACATTTCCATACAAATGGACTGCTGAGGGGTTTCTGTTAAGCGGAAAGACTGGTCGTAACAATCGAGCCCATTATCACCCCTCGTGCGTGATTTACTTTCTTGCCATTTCTATTCATATGGACATGACATGCAATCAGTGATGCTTAGAGAGAATTAGGCATTGCATTGTCCCAAGTGGTGCTGAACGTTTTTTCTCCAGTCCTTTAGCATTTAAACTCAAAGTTTTCTGTTCAACTACTTTTTTTTTTTTTTTTTCTTTTCTAGAATGTTTAACAATCAAAGATATCAAAGATGCTCTCTCAGATAAGCCTTAAAAAGTCTTAAAAGTTTTAGTGCTCAAATATTTCTACGGGTTGTTTTTTTTTTACGGTAATGTATTTATACAGTTATGTACAAACGTGTAAATTTTGTATAAAAAAAAGAAGAAGAAGAAGATTTATAAGATTATTGTAAATTTGTACATAGTGTAGATGTCATTTGAAGAAGACAAATATTGCTTTTATTTTGACAATAAAATATTTTGGAGGAATCTTTAATCAGACATCTCTCCAGCATCTTCCTTTATTCTAGTAACAAGACAGAACTGTCCAGGTTTTGGGTTTTTTTTTTTTTTTTCCTCCATTTTCATGGTGACTGTATTGAACATACTTGCTATAGAGGTGTTTCTTTGTGCACGTCTTGTAAAGAGACGCTCTTTCTTGGCTATCGGGGTCGTAATTAGAGGAGCGCAGCTCGAGTTGGAGAAGTTCCATCATTGTCGTGTTCGCCACTTAATTTAATAAAAGAGGGCCGAGTGAATGGGTTTTAAATGCAGAGAAAAGGGCTCTTTTCATCCAGAGGGACACTTTGATCTTTCTTTAAAGTCTCGGATAAAGGTGACATGTACATAGAACCTTTTTTTTTTCTGTACTTACTGATGCACCAAGTTGTCTAATGTCTAATCTGAGACCCTTACGCTGCTTTTGATCGACGGTATTGAAATGTTGCCACTCGGGGGGCCCAGGCGCCACGATTTATTTATTCCCCCCCCCCAAGACTTTGTAACTGTTTGAATTTTCCAGCGTGCTGTCTAAACGTCTCATTTGAGTTTAAGCTGCATTATTAATTGCGTAGGTTAGCTTCGCGGTGAATGGGGGCCCTACAGGTGGTCCCTTTACCTAATCTGACATCGAAGGGGTTGTTATTGTGGAGCTCTGACAGCACTGTGTTAGCGCTCAGTGAAAGAGCTTCCCAATGTAATGCAAAGTAAAACAGTTATCTTCTAGCTTTTGTTACACGTATTCGGTGCAATCAGTTTACAACCCCCCCCCCCCCCCCCCCCCATTTAGTTATTTAGTAAGGTAGAGTTCCCAATCCTTGCTTTTTGTTTTTTTTGTTTTTTCATCTTATTGCTTGTTTTTGATTCACGTAATCAGATAATTAACAAACCCTTCATAAGCTTGAAAAGAGTTTATTCGAGTAAAGAAAAGCATTCAGGAGCAGGGTTGGAAAACATCCAGCTAGGCCATTAGGTGATTACAGTCATTACGCTGAAGGGAGGAAAAAGCTTGTAATCTGTTCACCACTAAAACGCCGATGTTAAACGATTTTCTGCCCATCAGAACCATCACCGAAACACAAGGTGCACTTTAAGGTGCTAATTCCAGGCTTCCTGTGCGCTAGCTGAAGAGTATCACGTCTCACCACATGTTTGCACTCATCTGGCATTTTTAATAGGCAGAGGTTTCATCAGGGCATAAATAGAAATCATTAAAATTCTATATTTATATACAGGTATAACGTTACATCGGGAAAACAATATGAAATAAAAAATCATTTTAAATATAATAAACCTTAAATAACATCTTTACACACCTTTCAAACTTTCTGTGCAGTTTGTGTTGTGTTGTGTTGTCCGGTTAGTTTAATTTAAGAAGTCTGTCCAGATGCTGTTGTTTTGTGATGTTTGTTAAGATGTGTGGACTTAAAGCGCCATCTAGAGGTAAGTATTGTAAATTACAATCGCTTAAATCAGAGTTCCTTAGCAAAAAAAGAACTAAACACCAACAGTTGGTCTTTAGTAGAACTGAAACTTTAACAACCTTCAGATGCTTAACATTGTACTGTATTATTTCCCCCTTTATTTATATCAGAAAGAAAGCGTAACATTTCCTCTCTTTCTCTCTCTCTTTCTGTCCCCTTCACTCCCTCTCTCTGTCTCTCTCTGCATCCCCTTCACTCCCTCTCTCTGTCTCTCTCTCTACATCCCCTTCACTCCCTCTCTCTGTCTCTCTCTGCATCCCCTTCACTCCCTCTCTCTGTCTCTCTCTCTACATCCCCTTCACTCCCTCTCTCTGTCTCTCTCTCTCTAGATCCCCTTCACTCCCTCTCTCTGTCTCTCTCTCTCTCTCTACATCCCCTTCACTCCCTCTCTCTGTCTCTCTCTCTCTCTCTACATCCCCTTCACTCCCTCTCTCTGTCTCTCTCTCTCTCTCTCTACATCCCCTTCACTCCCTCTCTCTGTCTCTCTCTCTCTGTCTCTCTCTCTACATCCCCTTCACTCCCTCTCTCTGTCTCTCTCTCTCTCTACATCCCCTTCACTCCCTCTCTCTGTCTCTCTCTACATCCCCTTCACTCCCTTTCTCTGTCTCTCTCTCTATCTCTCCATCCCCTTCACTCCCTCTCTCTGTCTCTGTCTCTCTCTCTCTTTCTGACTGAGTTGTGTTCTTAATCGAGTCTTGTATTGAGTCACACGTTTGTACACCTGAAATATGGCTCTGTGTGTAATGCAGTGTTTCAGGGCTGATTCATGCTAATTAATGCCATATTTATCCTTCAGATTTCCAAATATTGGAAAAGTGTCAACACGGCAGGCTGGACGTATAATTCGGGTGAGTTCATAGCGAAACGTCGGGCTGATCAAGAACCCGCTTTGACTGTCAGGGTATTATAACAGTAACTGCACCTGCCTCAGAAACCAAAAATATCTGCAGTAGTTTTCAGCACGTGTGTCCCAGAAGCTTACAAGGTCCAAATATGAAATAAGCAGTATAAAGAATAACACACACACACACACACACACACACACACACACACACAAATCAAAGCAAAGGGTTTGAGCAGGTCAGCTTCCTTAATCCATAGATATAACCCGATACCCAGTAAGCACCAATCCACAGAAATACAATCATCTGCTTTAGAGCTGTATGTTATTTGTTTGAGTGTGCAATCGGGATGAAATCTTTTCCACTGAGCCACAACTTTAATCACAAGCGCTACATGTCAGAGTCAGACACGTGACACTGAGCTTGGAATTCGTAAGTAAAAATGATTAGACATGTCAGATCCTAACGGGACTTTCAACTAATGGCAGATGCACTCAGTCTAGGCTTAAAACGTATTTGTTTACTCAAGCTTACCATGAGTAGACTTTCTTTTACGCAAAGCGCAGTCTTACCTAACAATCTCTCTCTCTCCTTCTGTTAAGACACACATGATTTTACGGAGATGCCAGTGATCCTGATTCTTTCTGCTCTCCGGTCCTGCCTGATCCATCCTGATGCCCTACCTCAGGATGAAGCTCTCAATGGACATTCTCACTATAGTTGCTGGGACTACGGTTGCTACTATGGATTTGAGACTGCAATTACTACATGCGGTTTTGCACTCAGGTCTCCTTTAGTGAACGGTGGACTAGTTCAACAAACAGACTTCATATAAAACCGTAATGAACTTTCTTTTACTTTCACACTATCCGTTGTTACGGGTTCCCTTCCGAGTCCGGTTCCTCTCAAGGTTTCTCCCTCATATCATCTTAGGGAGTTTTTCCTCACCACCGTTTCCACCGTCTCGCTCAATAGGGATAAATCCACACGCTTAAAATCTCCATCCTGTGTTTATATGTGTCTGTAAGGCTGCTTTGAGATAATGTCCATTGTTAAAAGCGCTAGACAAATAAAATAAAATTGAATTGAACTCAGACGGCAAACCAGTGACGCTTGTGGATAAAGGCTTTATAGGCTGAAATCAACAGTACAATAACTGTAGGTTGTATTTTTAAAAGTGTCTAATTAAAGTGATTCATTTTCCTGTTAGATAGCCTACTACTTTCCAAACCACCTGATGCATAATAATAATAATAATAATAATAATAATAATAATAATAATAATAAGAGGAGGAAAACATTGTGATAGACATCTTATTAAGTTTCAGGCCCTGACTAATATCAAACCCCGATCACATCACAGCAATGATAGGATTTCTTTTTAAAGAAGAATTTCAATTACTTTTTTAATTTTTATTATTTATCTTAAAACCAACGAGTTGTTGTAGTTGGAGATCTATTGGTTGAAGGGTTCGGTGAAATCATTACCTTCTTGTTCACAAAATAATATTAAACTTTGCATGTACTCTGTGTCCGTGTGATTAGTGCTGTTTTGTTCCTTTCCTTTTTTTCTTTTTTTTTTCTTTCAGAGGTGATGAACCCTATAAAGGGTGCTTGAAATGTGGAAATGCCCACAGAAGCCATCGTGTATTGTGAATAAAAGCATTTAGTTCAAAGGGTCGTTGAAAAACGCAGTCGTTTTCGAAGGAAATAACCAATGGACACTTTGCTCTTGGTATTCTTTGAGCTGTTTTTATACTGAATGCAAATCAGGGCTTTGATGCAGGTTTCACGTTTTTATCGCTACCACGGGTGAAAGAAGAAGAAACAGAAATCCCAGAGCATTTACATTTGCAATCTATTGGTTTGTTTTGAAGTATGTGAAGTCAGACAAAACCGGTGGCATGTGAGGAAGTTGTTGATGCTTAAGACTATTTGGTCTTTTATTAAATTGTGATACCTGTTCAGGTTTACATAAGTGACAGTGATTCTGTGACAAAACCACTGGTTGAAAAGGGAGGAACAGGACATAGTCATGATCGTTTAACCGAAAAAATGACAAACAAATTGAAAATGTAAAGAAAGAAAAAAAAAAAAGAGCTTTAGAACGGTGAGTCGACTCCCAGTGTTCACTCAAAAGAGTTGCTTCAAAGAGTCGACTCGTTCTCGAACAATTCATCACTATTGAATGAAACACCGAGGAGAGAGAAACAAACTTACTAGATTGAGACACAAGAGGGCAGCAGTGGAGTCGGTACTGGAGGTTACAGTTGTGTGTTGAGAAGGTAGAGGAGTGTTGTTTACACTCTTAACACACCTTCTTTGAGGCAGGGGTGTCCAAACCTTTCTTTCAAAGTGACTATTTAAGAAACTAAAACTAATTGGACATAACTAAACAATCATAAATGAAATTGTCGTTTTTAATACTTGGTTCCAAATCCACTTTAGTTGAGGACTCGTTCGAGAATTCACGAACGGTTTTCCATGCTTAGTGGTTTCCAGATCTGTTCAAATCACCCTTTGTAACTGTTAACTGTTTGTGCTTTTTGTTTGTAGCCACGCCGTGTCTTCACGTCTCCATCCGGCTGCTCAGAAAGGCCATAGAGACGTAGACACCGGCATCTTTTATAACGCTCAGCATTCCTTCTTCCAAGCTGACAAGAGACTTTTGCAGCTGTAGAACTTTCACGCCAAGTGTAGCTTTTTCCTCTTGTAGGTAATTTAAAGGTAATTTAAGGATGTTTTGAGGTCCTCGACTGTATTGGAGTTGGTGATTATCATCTGCTCGAGTGAGTCTGCTGTTTGATTTATTCTCAAAAGTGAGGGCAGTGATGATATTGTCCTGCAACTCAGATAGGGATGTCTCTACTCTGGTTTTCTTTGGCAAAGGGGTTGCTCAGTGTCGTGTCAGGAGAAGGAGGAAGAATTATTGGTAGGTCCTCTGAAGATGAATCAGAGGTAAGAGGCAGCTGAGTAGGTGTGGTTCTTTCGTTTGACTTTAACGCTCATAGATGAATAGATCGCTATCTTTCTGCCTCTTCTCTCAGACCGGGGTCGTATATGTTTTGCAAGAGAAATCGAAAGTTTTACTATGACAATGCTTCTCAGAGTCACTTTGAATTTGTTTTGTAGAGACTTAGATCATGACATGTTGTTTCAAAGAGGATACAAGAGAAAGCCTGCAGAGCGTTCTCAACATGAGTCTGTTTTGGCCGCCATTTTGTACCCCACCTTGTCCCCGATGCTCCCTGGGATAGGCTCCAGGTTCCCCGTGACCCTGAAAAGGATTAAGCGGTAGAAGATGGATGGAAAAGTCACATGTACAATTAACGTGAAAATAAATGACTAATGTCTATGAATGATTTGTGAATTAGAACCATAACCAAATGGCGCTATGAAAGAAATACATACATACATACATACATACATACATACATACATACATACATACATAAGGTAAACAGATAATGGAAATTTGGCAGTGTGTAATATTGTGTAACACAAATGCACATCGAATGAACATATAACAATCTGCTCCAAAACACTACACCCGACCCACTTGAGTGTTTTTATTTTCCTCAGCAATGTGTCAATTTATATGGCTTATGTTCGAAAAAAAAAAAAAAAATTAAAGTTTGAACTAAAACTGCATAAATATGCAACTGCACCGTAATTCACAAACAACATTTATTTCAGCTTCATAACTGAATGGGAAGTGAAGTGAATAAGTCACGATGGTGTATAACGTGGTTTCAGGCGTGTGAGTAGGCTCACTGTTCTATTGAATGTCAGAATCAGGAGAATATCTGAAGGAGGAACAATCCTCTTCTATTGAGCTCCAACACCAGCCTTGAAAAATCGAATTATTCACAGTGTAGGAGGCAGAAGAGGGACGTCATCACGGCGTCTTCCCTCAGATACACTGTGGGTGGGTGATGGCTTTTTCTTTAACATTTCATGATTTCAGTGAAGAAAATAAATATAATGATATATTATATAAAATATAATGGCTGTACATTTATAGAGTCTACATGTTTAAAGCAGAGACTCCATATAGAGCTGTTCAGAGGTTTTCAGCGAAATCCCAATATTAAACTGAACATGTTTGTCTTGATTGGCGTGCAACTATTATTGGTGTTATATGTAAAGATGACGGTGTAAAGGTGTCAATATTTTCAATGTGGATATAAATAATGGCTTTATAATGAGGTGTTTGGTTTTTTTTTTGGTCTAGAGATCAATAAAAGAATGTTATAATGTGATTGCACTAATACCTGTAATTAATCAAGGGTATTTGTTTAATCTGGGTTTTTATGATGCAGTAACTCATTGATCCACTAGATGGCAGGGTGGTATAAATTACATAGACCTATTTAATCTAGTCTATTTTGCTAGGATGTTATAATAGGGGGGGAAAAACATTATAAAGGAAAGATGCCTATTTCTATTACGCATTTTCACCAGGATCTGATGGTTTGAAGTTGAAGAGGCCACGTGTTTGTACATGTACACATCCAATAAAGAGCAATTCACTGAATCCTGAATTTTATCTAGATAATCCCAAATGCTCAATATACACTTTGCAGTCATACTGAAGTGCAGGATACACGTGAACGTCCATAAATGGTAAATGGTCTGCACTTATATAGTGCTTTACACTGGGTGTCATTCACCCATTCACACACCAGTGGTAGCAGAGCTTCCATGCAAGAAGCTAACTTGCCATCGGGAGCAACTCGGGGTTCAGTGTCTTGCCCAAGGATACTTCGGTATGTGGAGTCACGTGGGCCGGGAATCGAACCTCCAACCCTACGATTAGTGGACAACCTGCTCTAAAACCTGATCCACAGCTGAGTGATAATGAAGTCACTAAACCATGAAAAATGCAACTAGGGTGAGTGAGATGTTAAAAGCACATGAGGACTGTTTATAAGCCTTATGGAATAATGAATGTATTAAAGAAAAAAAAAATACTAATCATTAAAACCATTATAAAATCACCAGGAACCAATTTTACAATTAAATCAAATGGAAAAAGGTTCTAATCCAGCACACCAAATGAATTCATAAACGTGAACTAAAATTGCTTTGTGGACTGTATTTGAATTGAAAGATTAAAAGAGCGAGCTCGTCTCGGTTATTCCATTACGCACTCGGCGCAATACATTCAGGGTCATAAACCGAGCTACTGCTGAGATGCAATTCTTAAATTAGCACGCTAAAACATTTACACTGCAACCGTCTCGTTCCGATTAAATCCGTTTTGGTTCCAGGTTGTAAAACTACAAACATGTGGAAAAGTTCAAAAGGAGTGAACATTTATGAAAGCCACTGTATTTGTGCACGTGAGGTATAGTTTCGGTCTGTTTCTACATTCAGAATATACCTTTTAGTTAAATTTGATAAATTAACGCACTTAAAAATGGTCTGATGTGTTATTGGTTAACTGAACTGATTTTTTGGGTCTGGCCATCCCGATATTGGACTAATTCTAACGTGGCCCATTACCTAAAATGAGTCTGACACGTCTGATCTGGAGTCAGTCTAAGCCGCCTTTAGATCACTCGTATAAAGCTGTTTTAATGACAGACAGAGCAAAATCGCGTACATGGCGTGTAGGACTAAAAGCCCTTTAATATTTAAGCCAAAAGCTGTAGTCCCTGATGTGATGAGAATGACCCGTGACCTAAATAATATCTGATCGGCAGCCTTCCTGTGATGGTCTCTATTGATGGATAGGGTAGAGTGGGATGAAAAATTCTCTCTCGCAACAGACTGCCTATAATCAGTGACTATACACTCACTGAGCACTTTATTAGGAGCCATTAGAAAATTGCAGCCATGCAGGGATGCACATGATCAGAAACAATGCTCAAACAGGCTGTGGCATTCAAGTGATGATTGATTGGTATTAACAGGCCCAAAGTGCGCAAGGAAAACATTCCCCACACCATTACACTACCTCCACCAGTCTGAACTGTTGGTAGCATGGAGTCATGCTGTTGGTGCCAAATTCGGATGCTACCATCTGCGTGCCTCAGCAGAAATCGAGATTCATCAGACCAGGCTTTGTTTTTCCAGTCTTCACCTGTCCAGTTTCGGTGAGTCTGAGCCCACTCAGCTGCTTGTTCTTGGCTGAGAGGAGTGGAACCCGATGTGGTCTTCTGCTCTTGAAGCACATCCGCCTCAAGGTTTAACGTGTTATGTCTTCTGAGATGCTTTTCCGCTCACCGCAATTGTATAGAGCGGTTATCCGAGTCTGTCATCTCCAACCAGTCTGGCCATTCTCCACTGACCTCTCGCATCAACACAGCATTCCCATCAGCAGAACTGCTGCTCACTGGATGTTTTTTCCTTACTGCACCATTCTGAGTAAACTCTAGAGACCATAGTGTGTGAAAATCCCAGGAGTTTAGCAGTTATAGAAATACTCACACCAGCCCGTCCTCCACCAACAATGATGCCATGGTTAAAATCACCGAGATCACATTTTTTCCCCATTCGTGAACATTACCCGAAGCTACTGGTCCATATCTGCATGATTTTACGCACTGCACTTGATGCCACGTGATTGTCCGATTAGACAATTGCATGACTGAGTAGGTGTACGGTGTTCCTAATAAAGTGTTCAGTGAGTGTATATCAACAGCTGTACCTGAGAAACCGGCTCTAATAAACTCGGTGTATGTCTTCCGTGTACTGTATTATGGAGTGATGTAAACCTTTGACTTCGTGATTTCTCAGTTAAATCAGCCTCCAAAGCTTAAAAATAGATTTTTTGTCGAAACAAATGTAATCATACAGTGTAGTTTTTTTTGGTGGTGTTCGTTTTTTTTGGAAACTAAATCAAAGCAAAAATGAAAAGTGGTTAAACTGGATTTACACTGTATGGTTTTCATCCTGGGGGGTTGGGGGTTCGAATCTCGTCTCCAGACTGTGTGCCCTGAGTTTGCACTTTATCCCGGTGCTGCAGGGGGTTTCCTCCCCCAGTTCAAAGACATGTTGGCGTGTCCAAATTGTCCGTAGTGTGAATGTGTGCGTGATTGTGCCCTGTGATGGGTTGGCATCCCGTCCAGGGTGTCCCCCCTCCCGCCTTGTGCCCCAAGTTCCCTGGGATTGACTCAAAGTTCCCCCATGACCCTGTTTAGGAGAAGCGGTATGGTAAACGGATGGATTTTCAGCCTGAATTTACAATTGCAAACAAAAAATTCACATTAAGTAAGTAAAAGAATACTTTGGTCATATATTGAGATCAGTTGTCTTATAATGCATAATGAGATGTGATCACCGCTGGCTGATTTAGTGCCAAAGACAGTCAACAACAGCAAACGTTCTGGCAAAGTGTGAATGCTGCTACCTGCTACAATAGTGAAACACTTATTTAAAAAAAAAAAAAAAGAAAGAAAGAAAGAAAACATGAAGAATTAAAAAAAAAAAAGAAAGGTTTGTTGAATTTTTTTTGCCGCCGAAAATTTTACACCAGCCGTAAATGACTTCAAACTCATCCGCGTCGCCTTTTTAAAAAACCCTGTTGTAATCACAACTCTTTCCTTAGAGGAGCTTTCCTGTATGATCTGACACGCAGAACACGTTAACACACATCAAGCTTTTATTGGGATCATCTCATACAATGTGACAAGTAATAATCTTAAAAGATCGCTGTAATTATGCAGTCTAAACCTGCCTTAACAATGTGGCCGACTTCCAGATTTGCCCCCCCCACCCCTTTCCGAGTTAATATATGGCACAAATTTAACCCTTTTTCATTCAGTCATAGACCGATTTATTCTCTACCTCAATTCTCCATTTAATTGATAACAAACCCAAAAAAAAAAAAAAAAAAAAAAAAAAAAAAAGCAAAGCACTACAGTGCAGAAGCGCAAAATTCAAGCAAATGGATGATTTGGAAAAATCTGTACAGTTTTTAATCTGTATTCCTTTATTAGTTAAAGATCTAGGGTCATTTTGGACATGTACGTAAAGCACGATGTGTTCAGACTGGGAAAATTTACGTGTCATTTTAGCGGTCTCATTCCAACTCAAAGCCGGGAATATCAGTCGCTCCTGAAGAACAAATGGTCTGACACGGATCCGAGTACATACGACCGTGCCAAAAGACAGGAGGATGAAAGCAACAGGCTGTAGTTAATTTAGCTGTAGAGGTGAAACGTGCCGAGAGAGGTTGCGTTGCATCAGGCGTCATCAGATCTCATGTTTCATTGGATTGTGGCGCGCTATTTTAAGTGTTTCTATGTGTTCTGAAGTCCCAGCCTCAAATCCTACTGGGTCTTTGAATATATTGTGACAAGCCGCCTCCATAAATACAAATCCAGGCTTTGACGCTAATTGTTCTGCCTGGCACTCAGGCTGGGGGATTCCTGCGCGAGTCAAACTCACCGGTCTCTGGTATGCTAATAATGTAATAAAACAAATCAAAGTTTGTATGGACTAGTTACAATCATCTCAACACAATCGTGCTAATCGTAGTAAGTCATGCTAGTGTTTTTGGAGGGAAAGCCATACTGGTTGTCTTCTGGGTGGAGAATTTGTGTCAGTTTCAACCTTGGAGGCCCATTGTGGAGATCACCAACCTGCTTTTAGAATGACCTCTCACCCTGACGCACACAGCCAGGTCAAGACAAGTCAAGGGTGATCTGTGGTTAGTGTTTGGAGAAGCCGAGTGAGCTAATACAAACAGAGGCAACAGGTGGACGGTGAAGGTCGCGGCACAAAAGTTGTAAAGGGTAGCATTCCACGAAACAGAAGAGCCACTCCGAGTCACCTCGTCGTCAAACATTCTAAGACCTTTGTTTATGTTCCCTCACTTTTCAAACACACGATGTGGCATTTAAATAATCGAGTAAATTCTTCAAAACAAAACTGACAGCTTCTGAAAGTCCCATCTCATATTAAAGGTCAAAAGATATCAGGGTTTTATTGTTTTATGACATTTCATTAGCTGCTCAGAACAATATAACCTTTTCAGATGTCTTAGAATGCAAATTGTTTTGGTGCTGATCCCACAGTGCCACCAATAAGATTAGGATCATGTCCAGACCCTCACACCCATGCTGACCTTTTCTCGTATCCGTCACTATCGGTACTTATATCCCCCAGCATGTACTGTCCCGATAGCCTTTCACAAGGTACCACTGCTGCAGAGCTATCCAGCAGCCCTTCATTTGGTGGCTTGTCCCATCTGGGAGGTGGCATAGGTTTGTGGCGACTACGCTTGTTGACCCGTATGGACCTGGGCGTGCCTACTGGCTCAGATGGACACAGTGCCATCTCACTGCCCTCTCGCTCTGTTCCCTCATCCTGTGCCACTGGGTAACAACCAGCTCCATTACCACTGATAGAACTAGTTACACCAAGATCGATACCTACAAGTGTTCCTCCATGAGGGATGCCTGGATGACTTTTACCTTCTAATTGCAGAGTGGCATCATCATCATCCACACAGGTTTTGCTGATTCTCTTACGGAAGCTTCCATTGACCAGCAAGGATTGATGTTCAGGGTCACCAAAGTCAACACCAGTGCCTCCACTTTCTGCAAGGAAGTATTGCTCCTCCTCATACATCTTCTCCACAATCATCTTCTTCATGCTTCTGTGCCTCGCTGACTGCTTAATGGCACAGACGAGATCAAACAGGCTGAGAACGAGGGACAGTGCAGCCAACCCCAGCATAAAATTCAGCATGATGGTCTTCTCAGTGGGTCTGGATATATAGCAGTCCACTGTGGTGGTGCAAGGAGCCTGCTGACACATGAAGCGCTTCGGGATGTAGAAACCAAACAAATAGTAATGCGCCGCCCCGAAACTAGTTTCCAGAAGGATCCGGACCAAAAGGTGAAAGATGTAGCCTCCTGTGAAACAAGGCAGCAGTCTTACACCTGATTTTACACTAGACTTTGACGGAGATGCTTCACGGAAAGGTTCTTGTTTAATCTTATAGAAAGACCTCATCTTCATTCTGTCAGAGGCATCAGGATGAGGTAGGCTGGATGTAACTTTGTGGATCACGTGGACAATAAATACAACATGAACCAGGATAATGGAGATAAGCTGGACCAGCCAGAAGCGGAACAGTGACAGGGGTGCAAATATATCGTAACACACGTTGGCACAACCAGGCTGGATAGTGTTGCACACAAATCTCTCCTGCTCATCCTGGTAGAGCGGATAGCCGGCCAAGAACAAGACTGATAAACGCAGGAAGACCGTTAGAACCAGCCATATCTTCCCTGGAAGAGAAACAAATCAACAAGTCAGGGATCATTAAGTGTTTATGTAGTAAAAGCATTATGGTAGAAACTCTTTCAGGGGTTCTTTGAAGGTTCTTTGAAGGAAACACAGTCTTGCAGGGGGTCTACAAAGAATCTTAAAAGGTTCTCCCAGAGAGACAAACCAAAGAAAGTTTATCCATACGGTAGAAATCATGAAGGGTTCACTGGCACAAACCTTAAAAATGGTTTCCCAAGGGATATTTGTATTGTCAAAGTTTCTAAGCTGTCCAGATAGGTAATAACTGGAAAGTCTTTAGATACGGAAATGTTCTGTTATAAGGTTCGACCCAGAATCCTTACTGGCACAAACGGAAGAATGTTTAAGGGTTCTACCTTTAAGCCTTTTTCTTATGTAAGTGGTTATTGATCTAGCTATGAAGCATATACAGAAGTACTGTAGATAAAAAATAAATAAATAAATGGATTTCATGATTTTACAAATGTAGAATCTACAATAGGTTGCTTGCGCCATATAAATGATTTGGCCGATTAGACTGAAAAATGACAGCGGTTTCAGTTTGCCACGTTAAACCAATGTAATAGAAATCTGGATAATTTAGGTACATGTAAAACGTAGTGTAACAGAAGTAATAGCCTGATATGACTATTAATCATTTATTTACTAAATATACAAAGTGTAATATCTCATTCCTAGACGAGTCTACACTTAAATGTTTTTTTCCCCCCCGCGACATGCATCGTCACCTACCCACAATAGTGATGTTGTAATTCAGTGTGATGAAGATAGCTTCTGAGGCTCCTTGCCTCCCCATGACTCCAGATCAAGGTTCTCCAAAATGGAGCTCACTAGACAACGTGCCTCTGAATTTTACTCCAGGTAAATTAGAACTGCAGTTGGTCTTTAAAAAAAGGAATGAAATTGAGTGGCCTAGCCTAGTCTCCCAGCTCCTGCCTCTGCTACTTGTCTTACCTATTCTCTTGCTTGGACAACTGCTCTCAGACAACAGAAAACGAGAGACGTGAGCTCCATTGTGAGGCTATTCTTACCCACCAGCGGCATGTCGACAGGCTAACATTGTTGAGATAGTTTGGGTCGGTTTGCACTTAGAGGTGAATAATGAACAGTGGGATTAGTCATCAAATTGTCCGTGTTAACTTCTCATCTACGATGAATCATTTTTCAAAACCAGGCCATAGGGGGCAAAAGCTTTTGGGGAGTGATTTAACAGCATGTAAATAGGCAAGGAAGGTGATTTGCCCAGAAGTCATTATCATCAGTCATAAAATTAATTAGGGTTAATTAGTAGGGTTACCACAGATTCTGAACAAATTTAATCATAACGTATCACATCATGGCAGAGTCTGTGGTAATACTGAATCAAATACTGAATCACTGCCTTATGAATCAAAATGTAATGCTATTGTAACAGATTCAGGGGGGCACATTTGCCTTTTACTTCCGGGGTTGGGGGTTCGTTTCCCAACACCGCCCTGCGTGGTGGAGTGGGTTCGTTTCTCACCAGCGGAGTTTGCATGTTCTCTCTGTGCTTCTGAGGTTTCCTCCGGGTACTCCGGTTTCCTCCCCCAGTCCAAAGACATGCTTTGTAGGCTGATTGTAATCTCATCCTATCCAGGGTGTCCCCTGACCTGTGCCCAGAGTCCCCTTGGGATAGGCCCCAGGCTTCCCGTGACCCTGTGTAGGATACGCGGTATAGAAAATGGATGGATGGATGGCTGTATCAGATTCAGTTATCAAATACTGAATCACTACGAATTGAAATCATATCGTAATGTGTAGAATACACCCCTATTTGCTACAGCAATGATTTCCTCTAATTCTGTCATTTAAAAAAAAAAAAAAAAAAAAAAAAAAAAAAATGTTGAATTAGAATTTTATAAAAATAGGCTCGGCTGGAAGCGGTAGCAATTCTCTTTTAAATGGAGCCTTAGGTTTATGATTACTGGCAGATGCCTGGCTGCGATGAGTTAATAATGTTTCTGCACTATGGTGTAATTGAGTGGAAAGACGACATACTAATGCTTTGAATGGATTGAGTCCAGAATGTCCTGAAAACGCAGAGCAGCTTTAAGCTTCTACTAATTCTGAAAATCACCTCATACAGTTTAAGAAGCACTTTACGGACACGGGTAACTGGGTCTGAAACATTAAGGTACTATTGAAGCTGTATACCAGGGAGGTCCAAAGTCCGGCTCCGAGAGAGAGAGAGAGAGAGAGACAGACAGAGAGCGAGAGGGACAGAGAGCAAGAGGGACAGAGAGTAAGAAGGACAGAGAGCAAGAAGGACAGAGAGCGAGAGAGAGAGAGACAGACAGAGAGCGAGAGTGACAGAGAGAGAGAGAGAGCGACAGAGACAGTGAGACAGAGAGACAGACAGAGACAGGGAGACAGAGAGAGAGAGAGCGCAAGAGAGAAACAGAGACAGGGAGACAGGGAGAGAGAGAGAGAGAGAGAGAGAGAGAGAGAGAGAGAAAGAGAGAGAGAGAGACAGACAGACAGACAGACAGACACAGAGCGAGAGGGACAGAGAGCAAGAGGGACAGAGAGCAAGAAGGACAGAGAGAGAGAGAGCGAGAGAGAGACAGAGACAGGGAGACAGAGAGAGACAGACAGAGACAGTGAGACAGAGAGACAGACAGAGACAGGGAGACAGAGAGAGAGAGAGCAAGAGAGACACAGAGACAGGGAGACAGAGAGAGAGAGAGACAGGGAGATAGACAGAGACGCACAGAGACAGGGTCACACAGACAGAGAGAGAGAAAGAGAGGGAGAGAGACAGGGAGACAGAGAGAGACAGACAGACAGGGAGAGAGAGAGAGAGAGAGAGAGAGAGAAAGAGAGAGAGAGAGAGAGAGAGAGAGACACACAGACAGACAGACAGAGAGCGAGAGGGACAGAGAGCAAGAAGGACAGAGAGCGAGAGAGAGAGAGAGACAGACAGAGAGCGAGAGGGACAGAGAGAGAGAGCGAGAGAGAGACAGAGAAAGTGAGACAGACAGAGACAGACAGAGACAGGGAGACAGAGAGAGAGAGAGCAAGAGAGACACAGAGACAGGGAGACAGAGAGAGAGAGACAGGGAGACAGACAGAGACGCACAGAGACAGGGTCACACAGACAGAGAGAGAGAAAGCGAGGGAGACAGGGAGACAGAGAGAGACAGACAGACAGGGAGAGAGAGAGAGAGAGAGACAGACAGGGAGAGGGGGGGAGAGAGAGAGAGACAGAGACAGGGAGAGAGGGGGAGAGAGAGACAGGGAGAGAGAGAGAGAGAGAGAGAGAGAGAGAGAGAGAGAGAGACAGACAGGGAGAGAGGGGGGGAGAGAGAGAGAGAGAGAGAGAGAGAGAGAGAGAGAGAGAGAGAGAGAGAGAGAGAGAGAGAGAGAGAGAGAATACTTTAAACTGCTAGTATATGATAGTTGTCGGGATCACATAAAGACATCTCTGGTCACTCCATGCAGACCTGCTCCAGTGTGTTATTCAGAGGATGGTTACTCATTTATACGTGAGAAATGTTTGCCAAAGGAAGCAGGTGAGTGTACAGCTTAATAAAGATTCTGACAGCTGTTTCCTTTGGCAAGGAAAAAAGTGTGTCACAGCATGTAACAAATCACTGCAGGGCTGTGATACAGCAGAATGAATTACATCCTTATTGTGTGTGTGTGTGTGTGTGTGTGTGTGTGTGTGTGTGTGTGTGTGTGTGTGTGTGTGAGAGAGAGAGAGAGAGGCTTCAGCAGACTGAGACTAATTTAGAGCAGTAAATGAGGACCGTGTACAATAAATCCTGGATGTTGTTTATTCTCAGGCTTTCAGGAGAAAGAGGTGTATATAATGTTTATACCACAGCGCTGGTGATTCCGATTCCGATTGGTCGGAAGGTGTTGATTAATTTCCTACAAGAGCAGCTCTGACAGTCTGACTGCATGACAAATCACAGGTCTACGTCAATGCACTTCTTCCAATACATTATCATTTCTGCAGTAACAATTTGCACGGTGAACTCTCCACATAAACGCGTGTAATCGTTTCGGATGAAGTGATAACAGGGCACGACTCGCCTTGCGGGTGTTCGGCATCGTTACGTGCAACTATAGACGGATAAAAAAAAAAAAAAGTACGACGTGTCATACGATTACGAATGAAAACTTGCAAATTGCCTGCGGTTATAGGAAAATAATCAAGTCCCGGGTGGTAACAGCACCTCTGCTTCCTGTCATGGATTACTTTCCTATAAAATCACACCTCTGTTCAGAGTTTTAGTCCTTTTTCAAGCTTTACAAGCAAGTAAAAATCTAAATATTAAGAACTATGGATATTACACAACAGCAGCAATGCGTTAAAGGAATATTTAATTGAATGTTTTCCTCTCTGGGGCATTGTTGAATGTTATCCACATCAGTGATGGAGCATTAGGCTAGTCATCTGACTAGTCATGTGACCCATAAAGTATTACAGGAGCATTTTAATAAACACAGCTTATACAAGCAGAGGAGAAATCGCTCCGTCACTAATGACACTTCTATTTATTGAAATTAAACGTACTTTTATGATTTGACTCGAATTTAAGATACGCCTTCAGGTCATTTAGCACAAATGAAGAGAAGCCATAATATCCATATCGTATTAAACTGTGTCACAACACACGCTGCTGAACATAGTGCGATTTCATTTGACATATTTCTTCATTTAAAATGATTATTATATTAAAAAAACAAATCTTTACAAACGGACTGGAATCAGCAGGTTTGATGTTGCACTGTAAAATGTTAATACTTTTTTTTTTTTAACTGAATTGACTTCTTTTCATTATTAAATATTTATTGTAAAAAATATATTTTTTAATGTAAAAAATTAAATAAATGTATTTCATCAAACTGGTCTTTTTTAATTATTATTATTATTATTTTTTAAATGACCTACAGTTTGTGAACAGATGTATTTATGATCATACATGTCGCGTATAATATATCAACACCGTCGAGAATCAGGATATAATTTTTCACCCACCCCTAGCTAGTAGTACCAGAAGGCTGTGGGTTCAAATCGTAGGACTGACGGAGAACCGCTACCGGGCTCTAAGATTCATTTATTTAAAACAAACCCCTAATTCCTTTGAAGGAAATCGAGTTCATAAAAGAAACCGCTTTCTTTTAGGACATAACTACAAACTGAACATGTGACAGGAAAATGTCATTGTGGAATAAAATAAAAGAACCAATCAGGTTCCAATATGCAAATGAAGGCTGGTTTACCAGGAATAAAGGGGTGGAGTATGTGTTGAGCTGGGAGTTAATGCACAAATTCATCAAGTCTACATTTTAAATGTTTTGGGGTTTTTTTTTTCCCTCCTCGTTCTCTTCTCTCTTTTGTGAAACCAACTTGCCAACTTTATTGTTGAATATAGAAATTAGTACACTTTCAGAGACGAATACTGCTTAGTTTTATGCCTTACTCTTTTTGTCAGTAAGCACATCGGTATATATATATATATTGGTGATCGTGTTCAGGGTTTCTGGCACCAGTCGATTGGTTGATGCTGTATTTTTGCTATTCCTGTGCCATCAGAAAAAAAAAATAGCATGGAAAAACAAACAAACAAACAAACAAACAAACAAAACACCTAGAGCATAAAGGGAGCAAAAATGTGCAAACCCTAGACGAAATAAGGACGAAATAAGGAGAGAAATAAAGTCTAGGAAAAACCGAAATTACGTTTTTTCACTTTGAGCTGAAATCATCCAGCTCCAAGTGGATTTATACATGTATGCAAACTGAATAAATATAATAATAATAATAATAATAATAATAATAATTCGCCGCCCCCACTGTGAGCATGGTGGTGGTAGCATCGGGTTCAGCGTGACCTTTGAGCCCTTGGTTTCTTTGCTACTTTGTCATTTCTATCAGTTTTCCAACAAACTGCCAATTCAATGAAAAGTCCAAAAAGCCTGGGACACATGGTTGAAAACTGACAGAAATCGCAGGCAGGTGTAAAGCGCAGTCCCTTTATTATACAGAGTCCTTTATATAAGAGTTAGACGCCATTTAAAAAAAGGCATTTTAAGTTAAAAATCAATAAATTCTTTTAATTTACCGATTGACGGTGCAAGCTCCGAACAGCATGCACCACACAAAGGCCTACAATTCACAAGTAAGACTTCTGAAAATACACAACTTTTTTTTCTTTTTCTTTTCTGGTATTGATGACAGAAATGTATTACATAAAAGAACAACTTCTAATCAATAATCGCAATAAAAGAAACAAACGAGAGATAAATATCAACCATTTCTCTAGAATTGCTTTTCAGGTTCCGACACAAAAGGAATGACAAAGGCAATGCGATTGCAAAGTCCACAAAGGGAGGTGAGAAGAAAAAGAAGAAAGGAAAGAAAAAAAAAAAAAAAGAGAAGAAAAAAGGCGAGTCCGGCAGAGCAGGCTTTACTTTCAGCACGACTCGGTGTGGAGCTCTGCGTGACGGCAAAATAACAAGAACAGATTCGACGGAAACGAAACGAAACAACAGACTCGTGCACTTCTGAACGACGCCGCGCAAATGCAGTCACTTTATCATCTCAAGATCTGTTCTTAAAGCCGCGTTTCTTTTCTCTGATCAAGTCAGAATCTGATCACCGACTCGATCCCTCCCTCATCACCCGTATTCAGAGATGATTAAACAAGGAGATGAATACTGACTTCCCATAAACATCTGTGTACACACACTATGTACACTGTACAAAATGATATATATATATATATATTTCGAATGATCATTTAATGATTTGATTTGAGAATCACTAAAAAGCTGAGCTTGTTGCGGTCCATAGAAGAAGAAAAAATACCAGTCTATCTTTTCTAGATGAAGAATGAATAGCATTATTAAATAAATATTTCTGAAAATATACACAGATCGGGTAAACAAAAATAAAAAAATAAAAAAATCAATTGGAAGATTGGTAATTTAACCAAGCATTATTATTATTATTATTATTACTACATCTTTAACTGTAAATTTTTACACTATGCTGTAAAATCAGACTGTTATGAGTGTGGGGAAGAAAAAAAAAAAAAAAAGAAGATGAAGGAAAACAAGGCCGGGTTTCTACCAACAAAAGCCACAAACATGGTGAAATAACTAGCGGTGGATCCCAGGGGTGTTACAGTTTCAAATCTTCACGGGATTATGACCTAGTTGCGGTATTAATCAACCATTATAAATATAAATAGTTCAGCTCGAAAATCTGATTCGTTCAAAGCCAATATATTTAAATGCTCTCTCTCTCTCTCTCTCTCTCACACACACACCTACCTGTGACCGCATCATGATAACTGAATTCTGAAATAATACACCAAAATGAAACCATCACAGAAATTCTAATGTTTTCCACTACAAATACTACCTCAAACCATCAACTAACCATTAAAAACCATTACCGGTCCTTAATGGTGTCCAGTAGACATAACAAGCCATCGACAGAAGGTGATAAATCACTGTTAGAGACGTACAGGGACCATTACAGGTTCCATTAAAACCAGCAGGGTGTCCATAGAACACCCTGGTCTTTGCCCTAGTTATGTTGCTTAGCAACCAAATCTTACTGCGAACAGACTACATCGAATGGTGTTTATAGTGAATATTTTCTAATAATAAAAGTAATAATTATTCATTCACTGCACATCTGATTTCTAACAAGTTTTGTCGGCGTTTCATGTCGTGCTTAAGGACGCCGGGAACAGTTAGAAAATCACGCACGCTTTCTGTTATTGCTTCTTTTAACAAAGCACAAACCGGCGGTGAAAATGAAAGGAAATTATTTATATATATTTTATATATATATATATATATATATATATATATATATATATATATATATATATATATATATATATATATATATATATATTCTGAATATATAGATATTTGGTAAGATATTTGGATATCTTAGAGTGGTATTTGATCATACACTGTCAGTATTTATCACATGGCTCTTATAAATTGCTTTCAGAGACTGCAGCTTATAACGTGATTTCAAAAAAAAAAAAAAAAAAAAAAAAACCCCTAATCTACCAACACTGCAAAGAAACTGCATCTGATCAGAGAACATATGTTACATATAGTCAAAGTTATCTTATTCATTATTATAGGAGAACACAAAGCCAAATATAATATTATTAAACCGATTACTAGACATCTTAATTATTTATTTCGACTAATTTCAAGCTTTCTAGAAACAAACGTGTAAAATGAGCAAAAAAAAAAAAAAACCCCTTTGATTTATTGTTTATAGAGAACTCTAATCATCTCCTATTTGGGTTCTTGCGATCTTAAAACAGGAAATGTTACACCACCTCGACCATATTCAACATTTATTTACACTCGCCAAGATCGCTTCGACCGTTCGGCAGCGTCGTCGAGCAGTGCGCAGAATTTCACTGGTTGTTTGGTTTCGTTTCGTTCCGATCGGCGGTGCCATGAAGATGCTAGGAGCTGCAGCAGAGGTAGGAATGTGACGTTTACAGCAGGAGCAGATTAAAACAGTTTTCAGTGTACTCCCGTTCCACCTGCTGAGAAACAGCACCATGATGGCGCTGTACTATGAAGTCGCCAGTAGGAGGTCCTACTATAGTAACGTTTAATCAACTAGCGTTCCACTTTTGACACCAAACCGGTTTCCTTGACGCCAGAACGAAACATTCTGGAGGGAGAGCGATCGTATATAAAACTCACCAGTGTGTATACGGTATGCGCGATATCCTACGAGATGAAGATGCGACCATGTATCTGTGGCGAAAGCGCGAGCGCCGGACTGTCTGGGTCCACGAAACAATTCACTCACAGGCAGCATGGCGGATCGCGGACGCTCTACTGTCTTCACTCCCATTGGTGGTCGCTGTGCCAAGTCGCTTCAAATTTGCATAACATTTCTCAACTCTGTCATGTCACTGGACACGCCCACATCTAGTCGCCGACGGTCGTCGATGCCGCCGGAAGTCGGCGGCTCTCACTGAAAACGAACGCTCGCTGTGTTGTACGTACCTTCAGCGTCCGGAGGGGCGGGGTTTTCGAATTTTTCATGAGTCAGAGCTGGATACAAAAAATTTTGAAAAAAAAAAAAAAGATAAGACGACGCATCCTGAAGACGTCAGAGCTAACCGTCCGGATCGTACACCGTGAAACCACGACGACCGTAACAACCCTGACGGATCCTGCAGAACTTCACACCCTCGTTATCAGTTTAGAGGCTTTGCGAGATTTTCTGAGATGATAAAATGACTCCTTGCGGGGGGTGGGGGGTGGGGGGGAAAGGGGTACGGGGTGGGGGTTACACAGCAAACTGTAGAGCATCAAACGAAATTTAATAGAACATTCAGTACTCCAAAAGAAACATCAAATGAAAATCATTATAATCATTTCGCCACGTCCACTCGCGAACACACCGAATGAAACGATACTTAACGAGATATGAAACGTCTGTTTGAGGAGAAGTGTCCATCTCTCTGGAATCTGCGTATTGCTTGGTGTTCGAGTCTGAAACGAGGTCGGCTTTTATCAAACGGAGTTGATTCATCACGCCCATCACAACATACGCGCCGAGGGTGTGCAATTATTATCATCATAATATATATATATTTTCAAACGATACCGAAAAGGAATGTCTTGAGAAAAAAAAAAAAAAAAAAAAAAATCAGTCCATTTCTTCAGCCATCAGATTCAACAGAGAGAACCGGAACGCTGCATTTCCACCTTCCTACATAACACACGGTCTCCGTGGCTTTTAGTTATTTATTCATTTATTTATTAGACTGTGGCCTTTAATGGAGGACGAAACATCAGGACGCCTGGAAATAAGACCTGGACGGCATCCAATCTCCCCTGTGGGGTTCCTGCTTTAACACAGAACCATTGGAGCGCCTCTGATTTGCCTCGAGCAGCATGTTTACAGCATCAGGGATCCTCTCGTAATCATCTGATATCGAGATAGGGCTGGGCGATATATCGATATAATATCGATATCGTGATGAATGATTACGCGATACACTCGTCTGAGATATCGTTGGTACGGTGACGTATTTTTTCTTTACGTTTTTTAATAAAACTTAATCTTCTTTGTATTCGCAGGCATTGAAGAAAATTCTTGTGTTTAATTTACTACGGACAGTCCGTCAGCCAAGTTATATATCGCGGTACACATCGCGTATCGTAGAAACGTCCTCGGCTTTCGCGATGATAGTTCGGTCACATCGCTCACCGCCTTTTTTTTTTTTTTTTTTTTTTTTTTTTAAAAGGTCTAATTTCTGAAGATTTACATTTTTCTGCTGATTATCCCAAATCGTGAAATCAATTTGAAAGTAAATAACGATTAGATGCTAAATATAATATGACCAGTATTGTCAAGTGGTGATTAGTGGTGAGATAAGACACCAGTAATGATGAGGGAATTTCCAGTAATTAAATCAGCGAACAAACTGAACGAGCGAGCAGAAAAAAAAAAAAAAATAAAAAATAAAGGTTCGTCACTTAAACGCGAAAGGTTCTGGTAGCGGGTCATAAATTGTGGGAACTCTAACCAAGCAGATTTGAGACCCTGGGAAGCGTGGGTCAGAACAAAGTGCGAGAAAGCTGTGCTGTGTATTAATTACACATGTTGCCTCATTATTTGCTCAATCTTGCCTGCTGCTCACTAGCTAGCTAACTTCACTAGCTAACTCTCCTCACAGCACCTGATATTTCCTCTAGCAGAGCGAAGAAACACCGGCTTGTCGGCTGCATTTCAGCGCACACAGTGTTAACATCACCGTCTGACAGCGTGGATTCCGCCGACGTTTGGGTTGAAATGACTGACACGATGAGAACATATGAGGAAAAAAACAACGTTATGAAGTAGAGAGTTCATTCGTGCGCCGGTGAGAGTGCAAACCGCGCTAACAAACCAAAGACGCGACAGCAAACTCAGGGCCGTATCAACATCGAGGCAAAGTGGAAAGCGGAGGTCCTTACTGAACATCACGTGCTTTGCGTTTTCTGAATAATTTTACGTTTTCTGAATAATTTGTTGTGTTTTCTGAATAATTTTACGTTTTCTGAATAATTTGTTGTGTTTTCTGAATTCGTTGTTGCGTTTTCTGAATAATTTTACGTTTTCTGAATAATCTGTTACGTTTTCTGAATAATTTTACGTTTTCTGAATAATCTGTTACGTTTTCTGAATAATCTGTTACGTTTTCTGAATAATCTGTTACGTTTTCTGAATAATCTGTTACGTTTTCTGAATAATTTTACGTTTTCTGAATAATTTTACGTTTTCTGAATAATTTTACGTTTTCTGAATAATCTGTTACGTTTTCTGAATTTGTTTCAGAACGTGTGCGGCTGTGACTCAGGTGGTAGAGCGGGTCATCCACTAATCGTATTGTTGGAGGTTCGATTCCCGGCCCACGTGACTCCACATGCCGAAGTGTCCTCGGGCAAGACACTGAACCCCAAGTTGCTCCCGATGGCAAGTTAGTGCCTTGCGTGGCAGCTCTGCTACCGCTGGTGTGTGTGTGTGTGTGTGTGTGTGAATGGCTGAATGAGACACAGTGTAAAGCGCTCTGGATAAAAGCGCTACATAAGCGCGCCATTTTACCATTTCCGAATGTGCCGTTGCGTTTTCTGGTGTGACGTTTGGTTTTCTGTTATTTCCTGTCGGGTTGTCTGGATTTCCGGCGTGTTTTCGTTTTCAACATTTCTGTTGCATTTTTGATTTGCTGAACTCTATTCTGACTTTGCCGTCAGCATTTCCTGAACTTGCTCCAGTGTTATCGGCTTGACGTCGTGTCTTCCTATTTTCTGTTGCGCTTCCCGAATTTGCCGTTCGCCCGTCCTGATCGGTCGCTTTCCGGGATCCGTTGCGATTTCGGATTTGCGCTCGTGTTTTCTGGTTTTGCTCTCGCAGTGGTTTTTGTTTCGCGTTCGTGTATTTAGTCTGTTGACGTGTTTTGCACTTCTGGGCCAACATCCATTTGGACTGAGAGTACAGAACGGAACTGCCACAGATTCTTTCCTCTGAGCCTGTCTGCAAACATACGGACGCATCTTGTTTACTCAAAGAAAAAAAAAACAACAAAAAACTTTTTCTTTTTTTTTTTTTTTTTTAAAAGCCACGATGTCATGAACTTTGAACTATTTTCAATCGAGTGACGAGATCGTGACCGGAAAACCTCAGCGAGTCTCCTGTATCCGTAGGTTTGTTTACCTCTGGAAGTGTGGATAGCCAATCAGATTACGACGTTCAGGATTTTGAAGCTTGTGGCCAGAAACGTGTACGATACATATGACCCCTTGCGTAAGAGGATTAAACCGTACTGTTCCTTGTCCCTCGGGTGGCACCGTCAAGGGTACACCTTTTGAACCGCGAGGAAAAGTACAGTCATGCAGCTTTATTTCTGACAGCGTGAGGCTGAGGCTTATTGTGATATTTCACTCTATCGACAGGTTCCTGACACCTGCTTGACTCGAAAGCATAAAAATGTAATTTAGACCAACTTTCACGACGTGACTGGAAGAGCTGTAGATTTCCCGAGTGGCTTATTTTGGGCTGATTATTGAATTACTGTCGGGTCAGATGTGTCCCTGTGCTTCAGAGAAGACCTAGAAGAAACAAACCTTCAAAGGAAAAAAAAAATAAATCGAAACGCGTAACTCGTAACAGAACAAGCTGAGAAATGGCAATCATATAAGACACACAGAGTTGCTGGAATGCTTTTCCAACCCCTTCACACAAGACGTTCCTCACACCCCAATCCATTTGCTGCTCTCTCTCCTTCCTCCCTCTATCAGGGTTTTAGAGTCCTGTCCTGGTGTCCTGTATTTACAGCAGCCATCAGAACAACAAAGACACGTGTGGAAGGTAAAATCCACCAGGTTTTTGTCTGGAGCAGATGGAGGAAGAGGACGATTTTGAGGACAGTCTCTCCGTCTGTCGCTGGATCGTTCCTCAGCGTCCCCGAACCACTGTTAGGAGATGATGGCGGGGGACCACCGCACCACCGCGAGATTGTCCGCACTCACTGACCGCTTCTTGGCCGCTTTTCTCAAGTCTTTGTACTTGTCGTCGCAGAGCCTGGAGATCGCCTGAGAAAGAGCAAAAAGGTGTCTGGTCTTTATGAAATTCCTAAACCTCATCACCGCAAAACCCCAGAACGCAAAGGAGTGATTCATATCCATTACGGGGGGGGGGGGGGGGGGGGGCGAAGGCCAAAAGAAAGCCTACGGAAATACAGCGGCGGGAAGATGAAGAGAGAAAGCGATGAAGGAAAAGACTAACCGAAAGACAGGAAGAAGATCTGACAGAGGGACCAAAAAAAAAAAAAAAAAAAGGCAAGTTGGAAAAGAAGGAAGAAAAGAGAAATAAACACGGTCTGAAAGAAAGAAAGACTGACGAAGACGAGAGGCAGAAAGAAGGAAAGACTAATAAAAAAAAGAGAAAGAAAGAAGACTGACAGGCAGAAAAAAAGAGAAAGAAATACAAAGAGAAAGAGAGACAAAGAAAGGCACCAAAAGAAAAAAAAAGACAGAAAAAGAAAGAAAAAGGACTGACAGGCAAAAAAGAAGAGAAGGAAAGGCACACAGAAAAGAAAGAAGGAAAGAAAAAGAAAGGAAGAGACAAAGAAAGAAAGAAAAAAGAGAAAGTAAGAAAGCCACAGACAGAAAAGAAAGGCAAAAAGAAAGACAGAAAGAAAGACAGACAGAACAGACAGAATGAAACAAAGAAAGAAAGAGAGAGAGAAAGGAACGGAAGAAAGACAGAAAGAAGACAGACAGACAGACAGACAGAAAGAAAGAAAGAGAGAAAGAAAAAGAGAGAAAGAAAGAAAGAGAGAAAGGAATGGAAGAAAGACAGAAAGAAGACAGACAGACAGAATGACAGACAGACAGAATGAAAGAAAGAGACAGTATGGAAGAAAGACAGGCAGACAGTCAGACAGACAGACAGACAGACAGACAGTCAGACAGACAGACAGTATCTTTAAAGTAAAGATACTGTAAAGATCAGTAAAGATCAGCGGTGTCTCCCGCGTGCTGAAGCGCTGGTCCTCGGAGCAGCTATGAGAAAAGCCAGGAGAGAAAGGAGCTCGTTGTGGCTAACAGATTTATCCTGCGCTGCGAGGAACACACAGTCTGCAGTAACTAATCTTCTGCCCTGGAAAACTATTAAACATGACGTGAAAGTGTGAATCAGATGGACATGGAGATGGACTAGGAAAAGGCTGAAGAGCCAGATGTTCAGACAGATGTTGCAGTGTGATGAAGCTGAAGCTATCAGAAGGAAGTGTGAGCTCTCACCTCTAGTTTCTGGGCCTTGTCTCTGCTCAGAGGCTCCAGAGGGAAGTTCAGGTTGTTGGCCTCAGACAGCGAGCGCAGATCAAAGTAGTACTTCGCATAAACACTCGACGGCACGTTGATGTTAAACTGCAGCAGCTCCAGAAACTGTCTCTCCAGCTCGTTCCTAAAAACCCGGAGAGAGGGAGAGAGAAGAGTGAGAGAAGAGTGAGAGAAGAGTGAGAAGAAGGAGAGAGTGAGAAAGAAAAGAGTGAGAGAGTGAGAAGAGTGAGGAGAGTGAGAAGAGGGAGAGAGTGAGTGAGAGGGAAAAGAGTGAGAGAGAGAAGAGTGAGGAGAGAGAGTGAGAAGTGAGTGAGTGAGTGAGAGAGAAAAGAGTGAGAGAGAGAAGAGTGAGGAGAGAATGAGTGAGAGAGAGAGAGTGAGAAGAGTGAGTGAGAAGAGTGAGGAGAGAGTGAGAAGAATGAGTGAGTGAGAGAGAGAGAAGAGTGAGGAGAGAGAGAAGAGTGAGGAGAGAGAGAAGAGTGAGGAGAGAGAGAAGAGTGAGGAGAGAGAGTGAGAAGAATGAGTGAGTGAGTGAGGAGAGAGAGAAGAGTGAGGAGAGAATGAGTGAGAGAGAGAGTGAGAAGGGTGAGAGAGTGAGAGAAGAGTGAGTAGAGAGTGAGAGAGAAAAGAGAGAGAGAAAAGAGACTCAGCTGTGTTTTATTGAACTATCTGAAGGAAGGAACGTGGGCATGAGAAGGAAATAATAACAAACACGAAAGAAAACAACAACAACAACTGACAGGCAAAAGGAAAACCCGACAGGAAGAAAGTAAGAACGGATATATATGAGCGAAAGAGAGAGAAAGAGAGAGAGACACAGGACAACATTCAAAAAAACACAGACAGAAAGTCAGACAGACAAAAGATGCAAGCAGACAGACAGAAAAGGAGAGACAGACAGACACGAAGACGCCCGAACCATAACTAAGGATCGAGTACATAACCTGCGTTAGTGTGAGACATGAGCTACATAACCACTCAACTGAAGACACACGAATATACACCAACATCTGCTTATACTGTTTACACTAAATATAACCAAAAGGCTCTGAAACACACACACACACACACACACACACACACACACACACACACACACACACACACACAGACACACACACACGCACCCTCATGTCTCTTACACCTTTTTAACCAAACCCTCTGTGCCGCTCGGTGTGTGGTCTTTAAAATAACGGTGCACTCAGTGGAGGTCAGAGGTCACATGACATGCTGAGGGTCACGTCTCACCCTGCTCCGCGCTTACAATGAATTCCACACCAGTCTCCACTCTCCACCACCGCTGTCTGATCTAACTTGGTCAGATCAGATCAGCTGTCAGTAGTTTCCAGATGTGCAGGACAGTGGTGTTGTGTCACATGGCCTTTACATACAGCGCACGCAGACAGGGACACATCAATGTGTGTGACGAGTGTGTTGAGACAGTAATGTGTGTGTGATTCGGCCGGGTCTAACTATAATCCTGACTATTTCAAACAGCCGGAGATGTGCAGCCTTAATGTGCTGCTCTGACGGGACACGAGGGTGTGTGTTTTGTGTCAGTGAGCCAACATGTAAAGCTTATATATATATATATATATATATATATATATATATATATATATATATATATATATATATATATATATAAACACT